>NC_061514.1:218150931-218161379 GCF_022539505.1 Lolium rigidum
AGAAGCTTCCGCGCCCCAGCCGGAAGTTCCGCCCTCCAGGACTGGAACTTTCGCCCAGATGCCTCCCAGATGCCGTCCAGCACCCAGGAAAGAGGATCCAGCCAGAACTTCCGCCCCCAAGGACCGGAACTTCCGCCCGCTGGAACTTCCACTCAAGTTCCGCTCCAGTTCCGGAAACGCGCCAAAATGCCCCGGGATGTTACTGCAAGCAAATCGGTCGTTTTCGGAACTAGGCCGGAAGTTGGCCGAAAGTACCGCCCCGACCGGAACTTCCACCTGCGAAGACCGGAACTTCCGCCCGATCGGAACTTCCGCCCCCTGAGGCCGGAACTTCTGCCTGCACGACTTTCAGCCCAAAACTGCACGTTTCGGCATGTAACTGCATACTGTATCTTGATTTCTTTGGTTCGTGGTTTATGCTGCAGTATTTCTGCTTGATCTCTCTTTTTGTTCATGACACACGTACACACCATAATCTAAGTTTCATGTTTGTGTTAATTATCTTAGCTGCGGGAGAAAAACAACACCAAAAACTGGTGATACCTGCTGGTAATAAACATCCCAAAGTCAATGATGAGAGACTGAACGGAGTAATTAGCGAGAAGTATAATTCATACACATGTAAATTGCTCCCGGTAGCAATGCAGAAAAATAAGCCATCTAAGGGCAAAGAAAACAAGCATTCAAAAAATGACAGAAAGAAGAAATTGCCATCTGCGGATTTTGCTGAAGATTTGGATCTTCGCGGCAGTCATAGACCCTTTTTGCCGCTTCAGCAACGCAAGCAGGTTCTAGTTCCTATATACTGTCCTTTTTTTGTTAGAGATATAAATGTTTCCGATTTGCAATTACAAACTAATTGTCATCATGCTCCCTTGATTGATTTATGCTGTGCTGTTCAACTTACCAGGCCAGCACGACTACTGATAATGTGGTTTCTAGTATCTTGAAGAAGCCGCGTCAACAGAACAACCAGTCGTCATATCAACCTCTGAAACCACCAGCCATCCCAAGAGCTAAGGTGCTTGTTCCTCCATCCTGTCATATCTTAGTATATACAGATGTATATATACTGTTTGATTGCAAGTGCTTGTTATCATGCTCGATCGATTGATGTATTTCCTGCTGCTCAACTGAATTACCATGCCAGCAAGACCAGAGAGAATCCACCTATTAGTATCCTCAAGCACAACCAGTTGTCAGAGGTTGCTAAGAAGAAACCCTTGAATGGAGACAACACTGATCCATTAATGGTTAGTGCAATGCCCCAATGCAAGAGGGTATCGACAATGCCGAGAGGTACAGGCGCTGAAGATGACAATCTTGGCTCTGGCAATCACGAGAAACTTACATTACCACCTGATGCCTCGCTTACTGAGGTGCTAGTTCTGTCCATCCTGCATATTCATCAATGCAGACATAAATGTTTTTCATTTGCGAATGCTAATTAATATTTTCTATTCTTGCTTGATTGATCCAAGTTGTGCTTGCTACCAGGGTATGCCGATTACTACTGCTAGTAATACTAAGACGGCCCCAGTAGGAGTCACAACCCGTGCGGCCACAAAAAGACCATTGTCTGAGCAGCCACCTCCTAGAACTACTAGGGCCTCTTCCAGGAGAGACACCGATTCACAGTGTCCACTTCGTAGAACTACCAGGTCCATGTCCACAACTAGCAACAACATACATGACGAATCTGACTTCGATGTAGATGAATCTAGTAGCCAATGAAGAGTCACCAGAAGTCGTAATCGTCACAACTCTCCTTCTGTTGATCATGGTCAGTTGTGCTACCAAGTGCTTACTTCATTTAGCATGTTGTACTACAAGTCCTTTCACGCATTTTGCTAGCTGTGATTATTGAGGCTGTGTGCCTCCCTTGTTTGTTGATAATATTGCTACAGGTCAGGGCAATGAAAATGATGATTCAGATGAAGCAGACGAGGACCCTGTGGTGCCATCCGAGAATGGCACTGTTGGTAAAGGCATGTTCCTGTAATTTGTCTATTCCTTACAGAGTCTATTTCGTGTAACACCATTATTATCTCATCAGTTGTTTATATGTGTAGTAGTAAGGGGGACGAACACGGGGAAAGGACTGACCAAATTGACCCGTTCTCGAGGATCCAAGCTGCCTCTGATAATAACAAGAGGGAGGATAAGGCCGACATCAGCACTTATCGGCGCAAAATTTGTAATTGAGTGCAACATTGCAGTCAGGAACCATATTCCTGTATATACGCATTGGAAGAAGTACCGCCAAGACCCAGGGCTCCTGTGTGACTTCTATGGAAAAATTGCGGTATTTACAAACTGCATTCCTTTGCCTCCCTTTACTGTTTATAAAGCTTTTATTTCTCATAAATTGTTATTCTTATGCATGTTCTTCCATACCACTAGGGAAAATTTTCAATGGACACAAAGCAGTCACCAGTAAAAGGTGCATGCAACAAGCATCTTCAGAATGGTGTACGTCAGTTTCGGCACAATCTGAAGAAAAAATACTTTGATGGCGCCCCACTTTCTGAAGTGCCGACTAAAAGTCCTATTTCCAGTACGACTAACGAGGATTGGTGCGAGCTTGTGGAGCACTGGAAGTCTCCCCACAACATTGTCAGTCTATTTTTTAAATCGAAGTTTTTTACTTGTACATGTATATGCATGTATATCATTAGTAATTCTACCTTTCATGCAGAGGATCAGTAGTATAAATAAGACCAACCGTTCTAAGGTTCTGCTCCACCAAACAACTGGGTCGCGCAGCTACACTGCACACGTGGAAAATCTGGTATGTGAAGACCTGTGTTGTTTACAGAATAATAGAGTACACAATTACATCAACAAGCTGGATGGGTATTTACTACGTAGCTTGTATTTTGCTGAATGCGTGCGCTGGTCTATTAAATCACTGATTGCGTTCGTACATGTTTGACATAGATAGTTAATATATCTAACTCCTGGTATCATTTCCATGATGCTCACTTTACCAAGAAGGTACATTGCTTAGTTCTCCGATGGATAGCTCAGGTGCATTTTAAACTAAATTATTTTTTGGTAGTAGCTGTTTGTAGGAGCTTTTGTGCACATCGTTGCTTCTGCTAAAGTCTGCAGATTCTTTCTACAATGTAGATGCTCTGCATCGAACTGCTCTAATTAGTGATTAACTTGCACATCAACATATAACATCGCACACATTATTGGTTATTCACAAAATCCTTTATAGAACCTATATGCTGGCTGCATGTATGTGTTTGTTTTCAGGGAGACTCGTACATGGGTAAAGAACCAAGTCATGTGGATCTGTTCAGGGAGACACACCACAACAAGGACGACTGCTACTCCTCTGAAGTATAATGTGTTCTGGTGAGTAAGCATTTATTGAGTTATCGCTGAAATGAAGTTTATACATTGCTTCATCTAACACCAATCTATCTTCTGTCTTTATTGCTAAACAAGGCTGAGATTGAAGAAGAGATGTCTCAACCTACACCATACGGAGAGCGAAAGATGAGACCCAGGTTTTATCCGATGTCCTTGGTAAGAGAGTAAAGAAACCTATGTTTCTTCAGAATGTGGGCCTCGAGCATAGACCCACACGATCAAATATGAGCACCCTAGCTGATTTACTGGAGACAGAGCGGAGGGGAAAATTGGACCTTCAAGATCTTGTCGACTCCTAGAGCGCTAATCTGTTGGAGCTTAACAAAAATGTACATGAATCGAGTGAGAGGCATGCTGCCCTTGAGGCAAAGCTTGAAACGTTTACCAGGTTCGTGCGCGAGTAAACATGGTCAACTGGTGGTTCTATGGTGGACAGTTCACTAGTAGGAAAAGCCTCATCAGTGGCGCACGAAAAATGGATTCTGTGGCGCATGGGAGGTGCGCCACAGAAACGTCGCCACAAAAATAAGGTTTCTGTGGCGCACCTGCCCATGCGCCACAGAATTAAGGTTTCGTGGCGCACTTGTTCTTAGGTGCGCCACGGAAAAGCGTGCGCCACGGAATTGGTTTTTAGTGCGCCACAGAATTTGCTTGTATTATACACGATTTTGTGCTGCTCTGCTATACACATGCGGTTTATAGACGAGCAATACGGATATACGGATACACAGGTTATATACAGCAACATTCAAATATAATATAAATATCATGTACATTGCACAGATATAACATAGACATCATCATCACATTACTTAGAGCCCGATCGAGATACATATATAGTGGCAAGTGTCAAATGTTTTGCATACAACTCTTAATTCATACAAAATTCACAATTTCGAGATACAAAGTAGTCTTCATCCGGTTCCTCCTTTGCTCCGTCATCTCTACCCACCGAGGCTCGCTTGCATCGGGGTCCTTCATCCAGCTTCCTACTATGATGAAAATGGAAGAAAGTGAGACCAACAAGTCCGATGCACAAGAGAAATGGAATAAATGCCTCATACATTGTTGGTCAACACAAATATTAACATTCAGGGACGGTGTAAGTGAGACCAAGTCCGATGCACAAGAGATTGATATTTGTGCTATCTTACCAGGCTCACTTACGCCGCCCCGAGTGTACGGTGACCAAACATTTTAATCATCGGCATTTTGAAAATCTCAAAGCAAATGGAATGACAAAATGGAATAAGTGCCTCATACATTGTTGGTCAACACAAATATTAACATTCAGGGATGGCGTAAGTGAGACCAAGTCCGATGCACAAGAGATTGATATTTGTGCTATCTTACCAGGCTCACTTACGCCACCCCAAGTGTACGGTGACCAAACATTTTAATCATCGGCATTTTGAAAATCTCAAAGCAAATGGAATGACAAAATGGAATAAGTGCCTCATATATTGTTGGTCAACACAAATATTAACATTTAGGGATGGTGTAAGCGAGTCCAGGTAGGATGCACAAGAGATTGATATTTGTGCTATCTTACCAGGCTCACTTACGCCACCCCCGAGTGTACGGTGACCAAACATTTTAATCATCGGCATTTTGAAAATCTCAAAGCAAATGGAATGACAAAATAGAATATGTGCCTCATACATTGTTGGTCAACACAAATACTATGGTCAGAAACCATAGTTGCAGTATACACCGCCGTATACTTTGCGAAGGGCCCCCTTTCCCGGTCGGCGTTCCGTCAACGGGTGCTTGACGACACAACAACGCCGATCTGCATCTCCGGCGCAGAACCACGCCGGTCCCTCGTCTGTCCGGTGAACGAGTCCTTGATGCAAAGACCGTGCCGGCCTGCCCGAGCATTATGCCGGGCCGTGTTGCCGCGCTTCAAGCCGTGTGTCCCGCGCCCGCACTCGTTCGCCTTCTTGCCCGGTGAACCAATAGGCTGATCGTTGGAATAAGGAAACCGATGACAGCGGGTCGCAAGATTAAATTGCGATCGGCCGTCATCGGCTTCCTTATTCCAACGATTAGTCTATTCGTTCACCGGGCAAAAAGGCGAAGAGTGCAGGCGCGTGATCGACACGGCCCGAAGCGTGACAACAGGGTCGGCATGATGCTAGGGAGGCTGGCACCGTCTTGGCATTAAGGACTCGTTCACGTACTGGACGGCGAGAGAAGAAAAGTGGTGTTGCGCCGGAGAGGCATGTCGGCGTTGTTGTCTCATCAAGGACTCGTTCACGGAACGGCGGCCAGGGAAAGGGGGGCTCGTCTACAAAGTATATTGCGGCGTATAGGTGACCAAACATTCTAATCATCGGCACTAAAATGGAAGAAAGGCCAATGCAATTAAGAAGTAGCTAGTATGAACTAAATGGAATGCCTCATACTTTGTTGGTCGAAACAAATATGAACATCCCGGGATGGCGTTAGTGAGGCCAGGTAGGATGCACAAGAGATTGATATTTGTGCCATCACACCAGGCTCACTAGCGACACCCGGAGTGTACGAGTGATCAACCAACCATCTAATCATCGACAAGTTCAAAAACACCACCAAACCAAGCAACCATGGTGACATAAGTCAAGATGCTCAAACACACATAGCATGCATGGAGCAGATGCTCCAAAGGGATTATTCATCACTTGGTAGTAACCAAGTGATGCTGGCAAGAGAGAGGCCAAGCCTGAGCTAGTCAATCCACTAGAGATGGATATGCATAAGTAAGCAAGAACACATAGCCTATCCAAGTTAACCAGATAAAACCAACCTTGACAGCCAACTGAATCACCTAGCACCACCTAGCATTTTAAAACCATCAGAAACAGATCCTTTTTCTTCAAAGGATACCACAGTGGCATTCATTTACATGATCCCCTACAGTGGATATCTCTAATTTCATCAAAGCCAACAAGAAAAAGAAATATATCATTACTCGGTTGAGTTCAAAACAAAGCTAGGGTCCATAAGGGATTACTCATCACTTGGTAGTAACCAAGTGATGCTGGCAAGAGAGAGGCCAAGCCTCGAGCTAGTCAATCCAATAGAGATGGATATGCATAAGTAAGCAAGAACACATAGCCTATCCAAGTTAACCAGATAAAACCAACCTTGACAACCAACCGAATCACCTAGCACCACCTAGCATTTTAAAACCATCGAAACAGATCCTTTTTCTTCAAAGGATACCACAATGGCATTCATTTACATGATCCCCTACGAGTGTATATCTCTAATTTCATCAAAGCCAACAAGAAAAAGAAATATATCATTACTCGGTTGAGTTCAAAACAAAGCTAGGGTCCATAAGGGATTACTCATCACTTGGTAGTAACAAAGTGATGCTGGCAAGAGAGAGGCCAAGCCTGAGCTAGTCAATCCAGTAGAGATGGATATGCATAAGTAAGCAAGAGCACATAGCCAATCCATGTTAACCAGATAAAACCAACCTTGACAGCCAACTGAATAACCTAGCATCACCTAGCTAGTCTTTTAAACCATCAGAAACTTCCCATTTTCTTCAAAGGATACCATAGTGGCATTCATTTACATGATTCCCTACTGTGAATATCTCTATTTGGATAACATAAGCAATCCACACTAGTAAACAAGTCCTCATCACCTTATACAGGTTCAAACTTTGGATTTGTTTCCAACAAAGGTTGGAAAACAAATCAAATCCATTTAGTTTTACTGAATCATCACCAACACATGGTTCATTAATAAGAAGTGACAAGCATAGCACCAATTAATCAAGCAATATAGCAGCATCAGTAACAAACATAGCACCAATTAATCAACTATAGCTCCATCAGTAACAAGTATAGCAGCAATTAATCAAGCAATAGCAGCATGACCTGCACATGACACTTTACTAAAGCCAAAGCTTCAGTAAAGCAATCAAGGCTTTCATGCAGTTCTTGACGAGCAACAACCGCAAGCAATGGGATCATAATTCAATCCCTGTGCACATACAAGGTGATAAGCGGTTAATTACAATTGCATTAGACATCAATTGCAACCTGGCACGAGTTGAAGATTGAATCACCCAATGTCCAGAACCAAGCAATTGCATGGATTCGAGTTACCATAGCAAGACAATCAAAGTAGCAGTATAGCTTCACTTGGCTGCATAGAGGAGATACTGAGTAACAAACCAAGCCAGCAAAGGAGGGGAGAGAGTTCTCCCCCCTCTCTGCATAGAGGAGATACTGAGAAACAACATCCAGAGCATTTCATCGAGCACCTTGCTCACGCGGGAGAGGAAGAGGGAGGGGATGGCAGAGGTGGAGCTCACCGAAAACAGGGGTGGAGGAGGAGTTTGACGACGATGGCAGGGGTGGAGGAGGTGGAGGACGCGGCGGCTCGGCCTCCTCCTTGATGCGGCGGCGCCGGACCCTCCTCCTGCACGCCTTGGCCCCTCCTCCTCCACGCCGCAGCGGCATGTGCTGCCGGTGGCGGGGATGGGTGGAGCGTGGGGGCATGCGCCCCTCGCGGAGGAAGGCGGCGGCGACGGCGATGGCGACGGCGACGACCATGGCGGCGCGCCTTGGTACGGATCGGAGGGGGAGAAGGGAGAGAGGCGGCGCGGCGGTAGAGGGGATGAGGGCGCGGGGAGGGGTACGGGGATAATATAAGTTCCCCTATTTCGTGGCGCACCAGCTCAAGTGCGCCACGGAATCAACAACTCCGTGGCGCACCGGAGCAAGTGCGCCACGAAATAACTATTTCGTGGCGCAGCGAGGCCGTGTGCGCCACGTAAATACCTACGCTAATAATTGGGAGTGCCGGGATGTGGGCCCCACATAGTTTCGTGGCGCAGGGTTCAGCAATGCGCCACAAAAATAAGCTAGTTTTGTGGCGCACACAGTCTCGTGCGCCACAAAATAAGTTTCTGTGGCGCACTCAAAACGGTGCGCCACAGAACTAAGCTTCGCCTATAAGGGTTTTCCTACTAGTGGTTGAACTATAGTTTGGGCTAGTTGTCTTGCTTTGGTGCAAGCTAAACTGTCCTGCGATCCATATTAATTGACTTCAATATGGATGTATCTAGAACTAAAATGTGTCTAGATACATCCATATTAGAGTCAATTAATACGAACCGGAGGGTATTATTTTGGAGGAGCTGAATTGTTATATTGATGATGCGAGTATGCAGGATGAACTTAAGATCGAATGTAAATTGATGCACAGTTATGTAATTATTCTGTATGTAATTATTTTTGAGTGTTTATATATTATTTATATGTAAGGCTGCCATAAAACGGCATCTATTTGACACGCCGGGTTTGACAGGCTGAAACTAACGCCCCAGCTAAGATAACGAAGCCGTACGTTGTTTACGGGCCAACATTTATGGGCTTGTATTAACGGTCCGGCTGCAATAACCAGGCTGAGCTGTGCTAACAAGCCATTATTAACACACCATGGGCTCAAGGTAACATGCCTTTTTGCAATTGTTTTTTGAGACGTTGTAGTAGTAATAACGGGTCGGGATAGTAAGGCCGCACATTTAGGCCGTTAAAAGGCCGGCCGTAAGTGGGCCAAAAGAAGGACCACGTAAACTGGCTTGTCGTTATGGGCCACCAAAAATGGGCCACTCGCATAACGGACCACAAAAATTGGGCCGTCCGTTAATGGGCCAAACCTATACCGGACCACCAGGATTGGGCCGTCCACTAATGGGCCATACCCATACCGGACCGCCACAATTGGGCCATCAATTAATGGCCCACTGTAGTGACTACAAACATGGGCCCAAATTTCAGTTCCGTGCCACGTGTGGGCCCCAATTGTCCACGTGTCAGAAGTTCATTGTGCCACGTGTCTAGACAGTAGTGGGCCATCCACACGCACATGTTGGTATTCCGTGTGACACGTGTCGACATGCCAATGGCCACACTCGTGGCACATGTCAGCCTTCGAATGCAATTCTACATGGACACGTGGTAGGAGGAGGTTGGTCCGGAGTTGTCAGCTAGACGACAATGATGACATCATGCGACAGGACTGATAGGCCAATCATTGAACTGACATAATGCCTCCAAGGATCCAACCGGGGGACAGCAATCTGCAGTGGCCAAAGGCGTCACAGCGGAGCGGGCCGGGTGGGCTCTAGGCCAGCACAAAGTCGTCTCGGATCCATGACGGAAAAATCTAACCGTTATTCTGGCCATCTGTGCCGCCACGGTCCTGCAAACCGTTAGCAACACATGTCTATGACGGATTTTGCCCTTTCATTGACGAACTAAAATTGTTATAGACTAGCCAAATGTTACTAGTGATGATTGTGTGGTTGAGGTGGCCTTAGCAGTAATAAACTGCTGTTTTGGTAGCTCCCACCTCTGGTGGCTTGCGTTGAATGGATACATGCTTACTGGGTGATCATATTTGATTGCCAGTAGCTTTTGATGTTGAAAAATACTTGCAGAAAACATATATTTCTGCATATCTGATGGTTTTAAAAGGGCTAGTGTAGTCTGGGTAGATTTGGGAAAGTATCTGGGATAGTTTTCCCTCCTATTTCCATTTGGAAGATGCTACCACTTTTCTGGTTGGCATAACCATGGTCATAGGCTTTGATTCATCCTTGGTCTTTCCCATTTCCACTAGGTTACACTTGGTCTATGAACAAATGATGATCAAAACAGGGTTACTCCACCCCTTGTGTGCCTGTGTGTACATGACTGTGCAAATTATGAACAGAACCATCTGGTTTGTTCATGATGTGTATACCTGTGACGCCCCGGGACCGGTACCATGAGGATTCCAGTGATCCCGCCAAAATCCACACGATATCGATTCAGAGACGCCCTCCGACACGACGTGCGCGACGAATCACACACGTGATGCCAGAGGAATTAACACGAGCGGTAACATTACAACAAGATTACAATAGAGCCCATAAGAGACATATATTACAACAACGAATCCAACGAGTGATGACCCACAAGTATAGGGGATCGCAACAGTCTTCGAGGGAAGTAAAACCCAATTTATTGATTCGACACAAGGGGAGGTAAAGAATACTTATAAGCCTTAACAAC
>NC_061514.1:218161479-218180637 GCF_022539505.1 Lolium rigidum
GCTTGCCGGATCTAGGCACTGTCGATGGTACACCTATGAAGTATACCCACAACACCGAAGCTGCCTGAAGGCGAGATGTGGCCATTGCAAGGGCAAAAGCTAATGGTATGGACCTGGATGGTCTGTAAAGCCCGCCTTACCACGCTACCAAGGTCGGCCACCGTTCCTGCATGCGGCGTCCTAAGCGCTGGTGCGTCCAGTTGGAAGAAGATGACTTGTATATGCTCGTCATCCCACAGGAGTTTATGACGTACGTTAGCGGGCGTGTCTACCCCCAGGTAGTGGCAATCCATTACAGAGCGGGATGCATATGGAATGTGCATGCCCATCCCTTCAACAATGATACGGACATCTCGTCCAGAAGCCATCGCGTGAAGTCCAGAGACAACCCCATTCAACTAGTCATCCTCGAGAATGGGTAGTATGGTCTTGCTGATTTCCTTGGCTTGAAGGTGGGTGACTACGTGATGTTCAAGGTCATCCCAAACGGGTTCAAGATGACAATGTACAACCGCATCACCTCCTGTGAGAGAGAGGTCTCCTGCAATGATCACCCCTAATTACCCAAAAGTTCTAATTTAGCCTTTTCTCGTCGGTCGGCCTTTTTTGAACTTTTAGTGACGTTTGACGGGTGTGGAATAGTAGCTCTATGCTAGCTATATGATGTGTGCTGAACTGCTGCTCTACCTTTTGTAGCCATTACTGATGATGTAAGAAAAACGCCTTATAATATGATGCTGTGTCAGGCTAAGCTCCGCATTTTCTTTGACGTTAGCTCTACATATTTTCTTGTGTGCGTCTGTGGAAATGAGGTGGGTAAGATCATGATACGTCTCCGACGTATCGATAATTTCTTATGTTCTATGCCATATTATTGATGATACCTACATATTTTATGCACACTTTATGTCATATTCGTGCATTTTCTGGAACTAACCTATTAACAAGATGCCGAAGTGCCAGTTGCTGTTTTCTGCTGTTTTTGGTTTCAGAAATCCTAGTAACGAAATATTCTCGGAATTGGACGAAACGAAGACCCAGGGGCCTATTTTGCCACGAACCTTCCAGAAGACCGAAGAGCATACGAAGTGGGGCCACGAGGTGGCCAAAACACAAGGCGGCGCGGCCAAGGGGGGGCCCGTGCCGCCCTGTGGTGTGGGCCCCTCGTCAGCCCCCCGACTCTGCCCTTCCGCCTACTTAAAGCCTCCGTCGCGAAACCCCTGAGGCGAAAAACCACGATACGGAAAACCTTACTGAGACGCATCCGCCGCCGATCCCATCTCGGGGGATTCTGGAGATCTCCTCCGGCACCCTGCCGGAGAGGGGATTCATCTCCCGGAGGACTCTACACCGCCATGGTCGCCTCCGGAGTGATGAGTGAGTAGTTCACCCCCGGACTATGGGTCCATAGCAGTAGCTAGATGGTTGTCTTCTCCTCATTGTGCTTCATTGTTGGATCTTGTGAGCTGCCTAACATGATCAAGATCATCTATCCGTAATACTCTATGTTGTGTTTGTCGGGATCCGATGGATAGAGAATACCATGTTATGTTAATTATCAAGTTATTACATATGTGTTGTTTATGATCTTGCATGCTCTCCGTTACTAGTAGAGGCTCGGCCAAGTTTTTGCTTTTAACTCCAAGAGGGAGTATTTATGCTCGATAGTGGGTTCATGCCCGCATTGACACCCGAGACAGTGTGACAGAAAGTTCTAAGGTTGTGTTGTGCTGTTGCCACTAGGGATAAAACATTGGCGCTATGTCCGAGGATGTAGTTGTTGATTACATTACGCACCATACTTAATGCAATTGTCTGTTGCTTTGCAACTTAATACTGGAAGGGGTTCGGATGATAACCTGAAGGTGGACTTTTTAGGCATAGATGCAGTTGGATGGAGGTCTATGTACTTTGTCGTAATGCCCAATTAAATCTCACTATACTTATCATGCCATGTATGTGCATTGTTATGCCCTCTCTATTTGTCAATTGCCCGACTGTAATTTGTTCACCCAACATGCTTTTATCTTATGGGAGAGACACCTCTAGTGAACTCGTGGACCCCGGTCCATTCTTTAATACTGAAATACAAATCTGCTGCAATACTTGTTTTTACTGTTTTCTCTGCAAACAATCATCTTCCACACAAGTCGGTTAATCCTTTGTTACAGCAAGCCGGTGAGATTGACAACCTCACTGTTTCGTTGGGGCAAAGTACTTTGGTTGTGTTGTGCAGGTTCCACGTTCGCGCCGGAATCTCTGGTGTTGCGCCGCACTACATCCCGCCGCCATCAACCTTCAACGTGCTTCTTGGCTCCTCCTGGTTCGATAAACCTTGGTTTTTTTCTGAGGGAAAACTTGCTGCTGTGCGCATCATACCTTCCTCTTGGGGTTTCCCAACGAACGTGTGAAATACACGCCATCAGATCACCAGGTGCAAGAACAGGTGACAACATCTCACGCCTTATAATATGATGCATATTTTCTTGTTTGCGTGTGTGGAAATGAGGTGGATCACCAGCTGCAAGAAGAGGTGACAACATCTCTCACACGCTCCTCAACCTCCACAAGCCTTCTTCTCTTCCACTCACTCCTTGGAGTTCGAAACAACACATGCCATGTCAGAAAGGAAGCTCATACTTGGATGACGACCCGTACTACACCGCTCGGTGCCGGCGCTTGGGGCCTCTGATTTGTAGCAGGGAGGCGCCGAGCGACTACGCTCAAGGTCGTCAATGTACCTTCTGCGGCAGGAAGACACCGCGCCAGATCTCATGGAGTAACCCTAATCCTGGAAGGAGGTACGACAGCTGCTCCAGGCCAAAGGTAAATCACCATATATTAGGAGCTTTGAAATCCCCTTTTCTCGGTGTTTAACTTGCTCTGCTTCTTGTTCCATTGTGCTAGGGTGAAAAAAAATGCAAGTTTTTCCGGTGGTATGACGAGGAAGGTGAGGTGTTGAGCCCCTTCACGAAGCAACTCATCATTGACCTGCGCGATGCCGTATGGGATAAGATGGAAGATATTTCGTGCTTAGAGCTCGAACTGCTACAACAAAAGGGGAAGAAAGAAGGCAGCGTATGAGAGTGATTTTAATGGTGTTGGTTTCAGTAGGTTTAGCAATGTCTCTTGGTATGATTACGTTTGCACGGTGAGCTCAGCCACGTGTCTTCGTCCTTGACTGGGCTAGCTATGTGTCTTTCCGCTATCTTTCTCCCCCTTCTCGCTTGAGAGTCGCTCCGTCCTCACTGGGCTGCTCTCTCCATTTCATCGGCCGGCCTCACCGGCCGAAGTGGACAGGTGAGCCGAGTATCGTCTACTCTAGATACTTCTCCGGCAGGTTGTAGGTCTAGTTTTAGATCTCGCTGGGTTGTGGTTGTAAAATACAAGTACGTGGTTGCATTTTCTTTCCTTCGAGGGGCCTTGTATTTTGGAAAGTTGTAATGCAACACTAATTCTGATCTACAAAAGTATAATCTTCTTTTTATTAGATTATTAGGTTGTACACTCTATATAGAGCAGTTTCATACAATAGTTATTTATCACTTGGAGACAATGAGTTTGAGGCCAGAGGAGGTTATTTGCTTGAGATGCAAATGGCCAGGATGTAGGAACGAAATCCTCTGTAAACACAAATTTGGAAATTGAGGTGGATGTATGTAGTTGCAATTACAACTTTTTTTACAAAGTGTTGCAGTACAGTTGCTGAAACATTTTCAGCTTCGCGTAATTAAACAAACAAATAATACACTCATTCAACATTGATGCACCTATCATAAGTTTGAGACATGGACAGAATGCTAGTTATGCGATTACAACACGATGATAATTTCATGGTGGGAATCTATTCCTGATCACTATCTACATTCATTTCGCCATAACTACAATTGCCATTGTAGTACTCACCATTGGTAGTGCGGGAAAAAGGGAACACTTTTTAGCATGCATAGCTAGAACTAAAGTATCATCCTTGGTCCATCGACTTCTTGCATGTGTGTTTTTCGAAGATCTGTTATTTTTGAGAGCAGTTTTCTCCTCCGGTGTAAGCCAAGCACATCTAAACAAAACCACAGACATGTCACCATGGTACTGTAACATAATAATGTCTTTCAGGGTTCCATGGCAAGCAATCATGTCTTCATCTTCGCCATATGTGCTTGCTATGATGATTCCACCGTTCTCTCGCTTCTTATTCGCACCCCTTACAGCCGTGAAACATCGAACCCCATTCACTATACATGCTGAATATTTTGTGATTCTGTGATCAGGACCACATGCCAACGCGAAGAGATCATCATCTACCAGATTGCCATTCTTAATCTTCAGTATCTGCCAAAACACAAGCAAAGAAATATATCACCATCTTCTGATAAAACCTCGGTTCCAAGAGTTCTTACAATGTGAGAATGAAAACTAACATAGCATCTGAACCATGATGCAAACCCTGTAGCCATCATTTTTTGAATGTCTGGCACCCCTCCTTTCTCCAACTCTTTTCTGAACATTCTGCTAAAAATTGGAAAATAAGTCAATAGGTAGATAAGCATGTTCGAAGGTACGCAAGTAATAGATGTGAATAACATACTCTCTGTATTGCACAACTTCATCATAGCTATTCAACACAAACCACACTATTTCATCAATTTCACCTTTAAAATATCCATAATCGTATCCAGAAGTACAACTAACTCCATGCCCAAAAAGGTCTATACTTTTCCTCACACCATGCTTCATAGCATACAACCACTTCTCGGCTGGGAACTTCCACCTATATTGGAGAGGAGCTTGGAGCATCACCTCTTCTTCCGGTAAATGTAGAGCTAACTCGATTATTGCTGCAATTTGGTCTTTTGGATGATTTGAAACACCATTCTTGTCACAGTGAACAAAAGCAGCATATCCTCTTGTTGTACGCCCTGAATAATTACTCAGAGTTGGGTAAGCGTTAATGCAGTATAGATTATGTCCCTAATAGACAGTTGCGGTTTGTAGGTCTGCAAAAAACGCATCACACCGATCAGCATCATTAACTGGCACCTCGGCAATATGTTCCATAACATCTGCAAGAAATTCCTCTGCATGATTTGCCCCTCCACTATCAGCATCATTGTCAGGCACGTCGAGAGGATGTTCAATGACATTAGCAGCAAATCCCTCTGTATGATTCACCTCTCCATGATAAGCATCATTGTTGACAGGCACCTCCGTACATGGGCAGAGTACTATACTTGAGATTCAAACACTCCGTACATGGGCAGAATATTTTATCATTCTCACGGAATATATCTCGAACAAAGTTCATAAATCCAATCAGACCTTCCACGTATTCTTTCGAAAAATGCGAACCATGCCTCACCCATTTTCTATCCATCAAGTGACACTGATCTGCACAATATTTGGAGGATTCAAATTTCAGAAAATTGTCCAAAAAAATACTTCCAGAGCGTTCTAAAATTGCACATTACTCGGAGACAATTATTTTAGGACGGATGTACTAGTAATATATGGATGATACTTTTATAGATTTTTTCTATAAAGGGAATGTATTAAAATCAGAAGATACCAATGCAACATCCTAATGGTAGTACGGATGCACACAACCAAAAAAGAGAAAGAGGCCAGAGCCTTACCGTGGCTGCAACCTGCCGGCCTGAAGAAGTGGTTATTTAGAGCAGGCTAGACGCTGGAGAATGTGGTGAGCTGCAAGCAATGGTGGACGATGGTGATGGATCCGCTCGGGTGCCGGCGGCAGCAGACGGAGGGGAGACCGGTAGACATCGTGGAGGAGTATGGCGAAGTTGTACGGGGCACAGGTGGCAATGGATCTACCTTGCGTCGCCGTGCTAGCTAGCTAGTTATGGGCAGCGCTGCAGGTCACGCAACCCCGGTCGGCCCGCCTGAATTTGGTAATTCAAAATTTTGGGGAAAGCCCTCCCGCCGAATACAGTTTGAAGGGCGCGAACACTGTTTTATTTTTAGACAAGACCAAAGTCTATCGAGTCGTTCTGAGAAGAACATGATCTAGCTGAATAGATCTGGGCTGGGATATAACTTCCCAGGAATAGGCCTTGGGCCCATTATTCGACTTCGAATATATTCTGGGCTCTTTTGTGTGTCTTGTTTCAACAAGAATAAACTGGAATTGGGCCAAGTAATTTCCTCTGCGTGTCTTGTTTCGACCTGAATAAATTGTCCTTGGGCCTTTAGTCAGCCAATCTGGCCCAAGGACACCACGACGCGTAGCTGACAGGTGGGACACATAGTGAATCCAGTAGGTCCCACGGCTACATTTGGGCCGACGGGGTTGGGACCAGGGACCCACCAAGCTCTGACATATGGGCCCCACAAGTTCTGACATATTGGGTCCACACTATGGCATGTAGGGCCGCCCAAGCTCGGGCATGCTGGGACCCACCAGGCTCTGACATGTGGACCCCACAGATCTCTGGCATGCCGGGCCCACTAAAACTGTCATACGTGGGTCCCACAAGGCTCTAACATGCGGCCCCCATAGATCTCTGGCATGCCGGACCCACCAAAACTCTCAGAGAAGGGTCCCACCAGGCTCTAACATGCGCCCCCCATAGATCTCTGGCATGCTGGACCCACCAAAACTCTCAGAGAAGGGTCGCACCAGGCTCTGACATGCAGCCCCACAGATCTCTAGCGTGCCGGACCCACCAAAACTCTCAGAGAAGGGTCCCAGCAGGCTCTGACCTGTGGGGCCATGCGTCCAGAATTGACGGCAGGCAAACACTTGTGCTGGCATATGCGCAAAAAAATTGGCATGGGAACTGCCATGTGGAACCCATGTTGGTGGTACTGACAATTCTAGTCCACTTCACATGCTGGGAGGCTGTCGGAACGGGCGGCCCCACGCAGGTGGGTCGTGTCGGCACCTAACATGCGGGCCCGAGTGGTGCAGGCCAGGTACATGTGTGCAGACAGTGGTTGTCTCCCCTTACAAATATGGGTCCCAGTGTTGCAGACCTTGGACTGTTGTGCGGGCAGACAGAAAAGTACGTGAACATGAGCGTGCAGAGTGTGGGTCAGGTGTGTCCACCGGCCTGAAGCCCAGTTGTTGTGATGCCCACCCCTTGCTCACTCAGCAGTTCAGGCCGCCAACCACCCGCGACGCTCATTTCTACACAATCACTTACGTTTTGATCTCGCCCGTCACTAATTTTTCGGGCCCGAGGGGCAAAAGAGTCATTTGACCATAAAATTATTTCCAAAATTATAAATAAATCCATAAACCCTAGAATAACTCTAAATAAATAAATAAAAATTTGTAGACCACGTAAAATTTTGTGATCTATTCAAAACAAATACTTTCATCATAAATTGAACAAATATCAAAAATAAGTATGATGAACTATTACCAATTAAATTGGATAGAGAAATTTTAAGTCTTTCAATAATTAAAAGAAGAATAATAAATCATAATTTATTCTAAAATTGAAATACAAAAAAATAAATATTCCTTGGAATAAACTCCTTAATACAAATAACAAAGAATTATTCTAATAACTCTTAAGGAGTATTTATAAATCGTGCTTATCCGCCACCTCTGGCATTAAATAATTAAGCATCGGGGAGGGGGAACAACCCTAAAAATCTAAAGCATGCATATTTGAATCTTTAACCATTTCCCTTATCGGACAATGATGCTATCTTTCAGAAATAGAGGACCAGGGTCAGTCCAAACAATCCAACTGCACTACCTTGCAGTCATTAGGAAAGTTCATCGCTTGCTCATGTCACTTTGAGTATTTTTACCAAATTACTTGCAAAGTATTATACTTATCACTCTTGCTTGAAAAGCAAAAATACTATTTTCATAACTATGAATATGACTATGTGGTGGGCAATGGAATCATGGTATGAGTATTGTGGAGGTTCCATTGCAATGGGTTTATATCCATCTAGGATTAATAACAAATGTCGTACAGTGATTCTTGTGCCGTAAGACCCGTGTTAACCATAAGATCTGGAGTGGGACGGAGTAGTCAGTTTTATTTCTTCCTCTCGTACATCAACAGATGCGCTTACCGTAGCAGTTGTATCTTGCAAGAACAACCGGATGGGTGGGGAACCTTTAAGTCCCCACGGTAATGCGGTCTATGATGGGTTGCAGAAGGTCGGTGAAGGTATCAAGGTCGGATGATACCCAATGGGGTATGCTGACCGGCGGGGATATTAGTCGAGGTCGGATGATATCCAATGGATATGCTGACCGGCGAGGACCCAAGGTTAGAACTGCAACAAAGGGCGGGTGCAGGGTCACGGAGAAATGCAATGATTGGCTAGGACCTTATACCAGGCCTCACACCATGGAAGTGTGGACGGAAAAGCTGCCCGGTTGGCACCAAGGTTAAGATCTCTTATGGGTAAAGAAACACACCTCTGCAAAGTGTAACGAATCGTGACATGTCACTCCCTGTTCCAAGTTTTGGAACTACAAACACGGCCAGAAAGGAACTCCATGAAGTTCTAGACACCCGATGAAGGCTGACAGACATAGCTCTTCGGAATAAAAACAACCTTTTGAAGAAATGCTTACAAAAACCTGCATTGGCATATGACTCTGTAGTCTAGTGCCGTAGCTAGTGCATAAAACACCTCTTTCCTATAATGAACTTGTTGAGTACGCTCGTACTAATGCCTCTTATAATCCCCTGCTTAGATTGTCTAAACCACCCGGAGGAAGCCAATGATGGACTCGAAGGAGCAGATGGGATCTGCTATGAAGAACTAGATCCCTCCGGAGGGGTAGAGGGGGTGGATTACCTGATAGTCTACGGAACCGGAGAGGTTCCAGAAGAGAACACCGCTTAAGTCACACCAGTAGGAGTAGTCGAGCAGCACCAAACTCTATAGTATTTAGTTGCTCGAGTAGAAATGGTATTTAGCCTGCTACGACCCATATTGTATAAGTTAAGTAGGGTTCACCTAGAACCTTTGAGTTATCCTCTATGGACGCAGGAGGTGCTCCAGTATGATGTACATATATGGCTTGTAATATTATGTGAGTGAAATAAAGAACATATATGTTTCTGTTGTACTACTCTGAGGGATGTAATATTTGCGGATTGGTACTTCACACATGTTATGTCAACGACTGGAATACTACAACATGCAGTGGTATGCAGGGTCACCACAGTTGGTATCAAAGCAAAAGCTTTTTACCTTAGGTTGGAACCTAGTTAATGGGAGAACCTGTAGGAGTCAAATACAAGTAGTAAAGGATTCTCTAAAAATATGATGTATATTCACTTGAGAATAATACATTCATATCTTTTAGTGCGATAATTCTTTATTATTACTATTATAATGCATTATTACTGATATTATATTCTTTCTTATCTACAACCAATTATGGCCAGTTCACGTTTGGGACGGAACGTTAAGGTGAAAGAATCTAGTCTGGATGTCTATGATTGAGGACTTGCAGACATACTTCGTGCTATGTTGCTAGAATTTGGGTGTGATCCCCAGATTCGAGTGATGACATACATGTACTATAATGGTACTGTACTAGCAAAATGTAGAGTTGGACTCCAATTACCTGAAGAATTAGATATGAGCCCAGTAATGCCTGCAGGAGAGGCAAGAACCATTAGGATAGCCTACCATATAGCTATCCTAAAAGCCATCACTGAGATACGCGAGCATAAGACAAAAGATCTTATTGGCTCCGAGTTTACCCATATTCCACATATTGATGTGGACATGAATACCTCGGATACGACCAAATATGATACACGCATATATATTTATCAGGTGATTTCCATTACTACATTCAAAATATATTATTCTATTATTAGAAGCAAAATTACTACATCTGTATTTTTAATATGCAGAAATAAAAGAGATACATACAAACCTCGCGTAAAAACGCGAGATGGAGTCGAAAAGATATTCAGGACAAGAGAAGCCTGCGTAGCAGATCAATGGATGCATGAGTTTGTGTGGACATCCAATTCAAGTCAAAGAAATGGCAGCCGTGTGCATGCCACATGCATTCTCCTAGAGGCTTTATGCACCACGCATGGGAAGTGGGCCCTGGGGTCAACATGAATGGCAGCCGATGGCCTACATGCATGCATAATGGTGCATACAACAATGCGACCTTGGGCTGGACTTTGGCGTTAAGAACCAAGTTGTCCAGGTGCAACGTGAAGGCCCAAACAACCAGATCTTCATCGTCCGCGATGGACGTGCGAGCGGCACAGCCTTACGTCTCCAATAAATAGTCAGCCGTCATCTAGGTTAAAACTCGGATTTTGATTAGATTAAAAGTTAGCCATTGCTTGCAACTCTCGTGTACTTCTTTTGAGGCCAACGCCCGAACAAGACCGACTATTCGGAATCCCACCTTTGTCAATAAAACTTTCATCTTTCATCCGCAATATTCTGATTGCATCATTAGTTCTTACTTGTTCTCGATTTCGGGTAGGAATTAAGACCCTCGCTGGTCAGGCTGATCGTGCATCCGCAAGATCAGTAACTCCCGGAGATTGTCCTAGCGATTGCATTGGCGCACGAGCTTTGCACGTGTAGTCGGATCGTCAAGCACGAACTCCACCAACAAATCGAATTATCCCCATCTCATCGAAAGATCGGACACCTTTGCCCTATCAAGTGGTATCAGATTTCAGGTTGCTCGGTGAGATTTACAGTTTTCCTAGTGTAGATTTGTTTTTACCTATAACCCAGAAAAAAGCCCCACAAAAAGAAGTTAGATTAGTTCATCCTCGCCTAAAACCAGTCTTAGCCCTTTTGCTATCACCACTTTGTTTTTGTTTTGTTGAATTTTCGTTGCATCGTGTCGAGTTGCTGGTTTTAGAGTCTAGTCTTTTAGAGTTTTGAGTTCTATTCACGGTTTATCACGTCGCGTCGCTCGTTTCTATCTTTTGCTTGTTTCGCTGTCGGCCGCCGCCACCATACAATACAATAGATCTTTTGATAGTAGTTTCCGCTTCTGCATCACCTATCTCAATTTACCGGCCCGCACCATCATATCCTATAACTGCCGTCGCCGCTGCCTCAAGTTACACCATCTCTTGTTCGCCTCCTACCACCATAGAGTCCACCTTTCGTTCCAAAAGAAAAACAAACGTGGCAAAGCCAGATCCGTTTCTTGTTTTCCACTTCACTATTCTATTTTGCAAAGTTCTGGTCGGCATCCAAAAAGAAAGGAAAGAAAAAAAAAAAAAAAAAAAAAACCGGTGCATACAAAGGGGGTCTGATTGGTAAAAAGAAAAGAAAAAAAAAAGAAAAAAAGAGATAAATAGAGAGAACCGATCAGACCTACCGTTTGGTGTAGAGAATTGGTTCCATCTTTTATCTTCTTGGCAACCGTGCACTAGCAGGAGAGTGATATCCATTGTTCTTGGAACTTGATAGCTAGTTGTAGTTCGAGCTGGTCCATCGTTGGCAGACTATTTATTTGAACTTGATACATCTGACCTTTCAACGCTGAATCTATCTACTGCATCTGACCATCATTTTTTTTTCCTTTCCCGCAAGACATCTCCTGTCGGGAGTCAGTTGCCGACAGCCTAGACGTGTCGTGTTTTGAAGCACACTTCTCCATTGCATTAAATCACATCTGTTTCATACAG
This sequence comes from Lolium rigidum, assembly GCF_022539505.1. Lineage (NCBI taxonomy): Eukaryota > Viridiplantae > Streptophyta > Magnoliopsida > Poales > Poaceae > Lolium > Lolium rigidum. Next base: position 218,173,107 of record NC_061514.1, read on the forward strand.
ACATTCAAATATCTTCTATTCGGAGCGTGATATGTCATCTGTGTCTTAGGCTCGCGTCTCTAGCACAGTCTAGCCTAGGACCAGCACTTGACAATTTTGAACGAATTTTCAGCTTTACATTGATTATTGTGGTTGTAGTTCCACATATATTAAGCCTACCTACAGCTCTACATATTTCTACATCGTGCGGTATACGTGTGCTTGGTAATCGCTTCGCTCAATCTTTGGAGTTACTTGATACCGTTGGTTGCCGATCGCCGCCTCCTGAATGGTAAGAACTTGTAAGAATTTTATACCTGCAATTTTGTGAGCGGCATACCACCACTACCACCTAGTAGTTGATAGGAACATATACTTGTTATTTGTTTCTTGTTTTCTACTAATCATGGCAGCTTCTAGAGTCAGAATTTCTTGGGCATCTACTATTGTTGGAGATGTGTCACCACCTAGCAAAATGCAACAACGAACGCGAACGGTTAAGATACATGATCAGAGTTCTTGTTTCCATGCCACCATTTCATGGTCGTTATGATCCTGCTTTTTATATCGAATGGGAGTTTGACATAAATTATATATTTGTTTCCCATAATTTTTCTCGAGCGAAAGAAAATAAAAACTGCAATTAGTACATTCACCGATTTTGCTTCTTTATGGTGGAATGAATATTGTCGGTCATACCCTGATTATATACCTACTACTTGGCACGATTTGAAACTGGCTATGCGGTATAGATTTGTTCCATCACGGTATACTCGTGATATGGTTAAAAAATTGCAAAATCTAACTCAAGGTAGTTACACGGTTCAAGAATATTATGATGTGTTAGACACTACCTTGTTGCATTCGTTTTTAGAAGAAAATGAAGATGATTTTATGGACAGATTTTGGAGAGGTTTAAACCATGATATTCAGGATTTACTCATGCTTGAGAAATATTATTCTATCAATCGTATGTTTCTTCTTGCTTGCAAAGCTGAACAGAAAATAAAGAGACGTGTACATGGGACCATCAAGTGTAAGAAAGCGGCGGATTTTTCTGCGTCACCGTCAAGTGTGATTTTTGTTTCTCAATACAATGACAAGCCACCTCCAAACGTACCTATAACATCTGAGTCGGATTCACAAGGTAAAAGTAAAGGTACCGATTTTGTCTCTCCACATGCGATTGTTGAATGCAATGTTGACTTACATATATCATGCGTTGAGATAGAAAATGATTTGGCCAAACCACATATATTAGAGGATTATTCTATGGGTTTGAATGTCTTATGTGATCAATCAATGGACATAGATGCTGGTTTAAGTGCGCATTCGGCTGATTCTAATTTGTGTCTTGATATGAGTGGAAATAAGGAATCAGTTGTTGCCAAAAATGAACCTTGTGACATGGTAATTAAACCTGATTTTGATCACATAAAATTGCTAAGTCATGATGATGTTTTAGCTAAATCTTTGCATGATACTTCTTTGTGGTCTATTATATTGGATTCTCCTTTTTCTTTGTCACATGCTACAAATAAGATTGCTGAAGTCACATGTTTAAACAATGTTTATGCCCCTGAGTTTACTTTCAATTTGATTGGAGAGTATGGCGTAGACAATAAATTTTTGGTGCATAGGATTTGCATTACATGTGATGACCTTTTTAATTCACAAGATAATAAAAGAATACATGTGCTGAGTTGTTTTGATATGACCTCCAACAATGATATTGATTATGGCCGGAATAGCTTGATAAAGTATTACTTTTCTAAGCATGATGTGTCTAAACATTTGGAGTCTTTGCATTTTTGCGCACAACTGTTGGGATGGTTTAACGACGAGCGCTATAATTTACAAGATACTACATATATATGCAAACTAAGATGCGATGAATGTTGGAATATGACTAGTAAACTTTTGAGATACTACAACAATTATTTATGTTCGACATTAAATTTGCAAACAAGGCAAGGAGTAAAAACGGATGACATATACATATACCATGTACACACCTTGTCTCTTTTGTTAGCATGTTTACAGAATAAACATCGCCGAGGACGGCTTTACTTTCAAGAAAGGGAGGATGATGTGGACATGAATACCTCGGATACGACCAAATATGATACACGCATATATATTTATCGAGTGATTTCCATTACTACATTCAAAATATATTATTCTATTATTAGAAGCAAAATTACTACATCTGTATTTTTAATATGCAGAAATAAAAGAGATACATACAAACCTCGCGTAAAAACGCGAGATGGAGTCGAAAAGATATTCAGGACAAGAGAAGCTCGCGTAGCGAATCAATGGATGCATGAGTTTGTGTGGACATCCAATTCAAGTCAAAGAAATGGCAGCCGTGTGCATGCCACATGCATTCTCCTAGAGGCTTTATGCACCACGCATGGGAAGTGGGCCACGGGGTCAACATGAATGGCAGCCGATGGCCTACATGCATGCATAATGGTGCATACAACAATGCGACCTTGGGCTGGACTTTGGCGTTAAGAACCAAGTTGTCCGGGTGCAACGTGAAGGCCCAAACAACCAGATCTTCATCGTCCGCGATGGACGTGCAGGCGGCACAGCCTTACGTCTCCAATAAATAGTCAGCCGTCATCTAGGTTAAAACTCGGATTTTGATTAGATTAAAAGTTAGCCATTGCTGCAACTCTCGTGTACTTCTTTTGAGGCCAACGCCCAGAACAAGACCGACTATTCGGAATCCCACCTTTGTCAATAAAGCTTTCATCTTTCATCCGCAATATTCTGATTGCATCATTAGTTCTTACTTGTTCTCGATTTCAGGTAGGAATTAAGACCCTCGCTGGTCAGGCTGATCGTGCATCCGCAAGATCAGTAACTCCCGGAGATTGTCCTAGCGATTGCATTGGCGCACGAGCTTTGCACGTGTAGTCGGATCGTCAAGCACGAACTCCACCAACAAATCGAATTATCCCCATCTCATCGAAAGATCGGACACCTTTGCCCTATCAAGTGGTATCAGATTTCAGGTTGCTCGGTGAGATTTACAGTTTTCCTAGTGTAGATTTGTTTTTACCTATAACCCAGAAAAAGCCCCACAAAAAGAAGTTAGATTAGTTCATCCTCGCCTAAAACCAGTCTTAGCCTTTTTGCTATCACCACTTTGTTTTTGTTTTGTTGAATTTTCGTTGCATCGTGTCGAGTTGCTGGTTTTAGAGTCTAGTCTTTTAGAGTTTTGAGTTCTATTCACGGTTTGTCACGTCGCGTCGCTCGTTTCTATCTTTTGCTTGTTTCATCTGTCGGCCGCCGCCACCATACAATACAATAGATCTTTTGATAGTAGTTTCCGCTTCTGCATCACCTATCTCAATTTACCGGCCCGCACCATCATATCCTATAACTGCCGTCGCCGCTGCCTCAAGTTACACCATCTCTTGTTCGCCTCCTACCACCATAGAGTCCACCTTTCGTTCCAAAAGAAAAACAAACGTGGCAAAGCCAGATCCGTTTCTTGTTTTCCACTTCACTATTCTATTTTGCAAAGTTCTGGTCGGCATCCAAAAAGAAAGGAAAGAAAAAAAAAAAAAAAAAAAAACCGGTGCATACAAAGGGGGTCTGATTGGTAAAAAGAAAAGAAAAAAAAAAGAAAAAAAGAGATAAATAGAGAGAACCGATCAGACCTACCGTTTGGTGTAGAGAATTGGTTCCATCTTTTATCTTCTTGGCAACCGTGCACTAGCAGGAGAGTGATATCCATTGTTCTTGGAACTTGATAGCTAGTTGTAGTTCGAGCTGGTCCATCGTTGGCAGACTATTTATTTGAACTTGATACATCTGACCTTTCAACGCTGAATCTATCTACTGCATCTGACCATCATTTTTTTTTCCTTTCCCGCAAGACATCTCCTGTCGGGAGTCAGTTGCCGACAGCCTAGACGTGTCGTGTTTTGAAGCACACTTCTCCATTGCATTAAATCACATCCGTTTCATACGAGACATTCAAATATCTTCTATTCGGAGCGTGATATGTCATCACGTGTCTTAGGCTCGCGTCTCTAGCACAGTCTAGCCTAGGACCAGCACTTGACAACTTTGAACGGATTTTCAGCTTTACATTAATTATTGTGGTCATAGTTCCATATATATTAAGCCTACCTACAGCTCTACATATTTCTACATCGTGCGGTATACGTGTGCTTGGCAATCGCTTCGCTCAATCTTTGGAGTTACTTGATACTGTTGGTTGCCGATCGCCGCCTCCCTGAATGGTAAGAACTTGTAAGAATTTTATACCTGCAATTTTGTGAGCGGCATACCACCACTACCACCTAGTAGTTGATAGGAACATATACTTGTTATTTGTTTCTTGTTTTCTACTAATCATGGCAGCTTCTAGAGTCAGAATTTCTTGGGCATCTACTATTGTTGGAGATGTGTCACCACCTAGCAAAATGCAACAACGAACGCGAACGGTTAAGATACATGATCAGGTTACTGTTTCCATGCCACCATTTCATGGTCGTTATGATCCTGCTTTTTATATCGAATGGGAGTTTGACATAAATGATATATTTGTTTCCCATAATTTTTCTGAGCGAAAGAAAATAAAAACTGCAATTAGTACATTCACTGATTTTGCTTCTTTATGGTGGAATGAATATTGTCGGTCATACCCTGATTATATACCTACTACTTGGCACGATTTGAAACTGGCTATGCGGTATAGATTTGTTCCATCACGGTATACTCGTGATATGGTTAAAAAATTGCAAAATCTAACTCAAGGTAGTTACACGGTTCAAGAATATTATGATGTGTTAGACACTACCTTGTTGCATTCGTTTTTAGAAGAAAATGAAGATGATTTTATGGACAGATTTTGGAGAGGTTTAAACCATGATATTCAGGATTTACTCATGCTTGAGAAATATTATTCTATCAATCGTATGTTTCTTCTTGCTTGCAAAGCTGAACAGAAAATAAAGAGACGTGTACATGGGACCATCAAGTGTAAGAAAGCGGCGGATTTTTCTGCGTCACCGTCAAGTGTGATTTTTGTTTCTCAATACAATGACAAGCCACCTCCAAACGTACCTATAACATCTGAGTCGGATTCACAAGGTAAAAGTAAAGGTACCGATTTTGTCTCTCCACATGCGATTGTTGAATGCAATGTTGACTTACATATATCATGCGTTGAGATAGAAAATGATTTGGCCAAACCACATATATTAGAGGATTATTCTATGGGTTTGAATGTCTTATGTGATCAATCAATGGACATAGATGCTGGTTTAAGTGCGCATTCGGCTGATTCTAATTTGTGTCTTGATATGAGTGGAAATAAGGAATCGAGTTGTTGCCAAAAATGAACCTTGTGACATGGTAATTAAACCTGATTTTGATCACATAAAATTGCTAAGTCATGATGATGTTTTAGCTAAATCTTTGCATGATACTTCTTTGTGGTCTATTATATTGGATTCTCCTTTTTCTTTGTCACATGCTACAAATAAGATTGCTGAAGTCACATGTTTAAACAATGTTTATGCCCCTGAGTTTACTTTCAATTTGATTGGAGAGTATGGCGTAGACAATAAATTTTTGGTGCATAGGATTTGCATTACATGTGATGACCTTTTTAATTCACAAGATAATAAAAGAATACATGTGTTGAGTTGTTTTGATATGACCTCCAACAATGATATTGATTATGGCCGGAATAGCTTGATAAAGTATTACTTTTCTAAGCATGATGTGTCTAAACATTTGGAGTCTTTGCATTTTTGCGCACAACTGTTGGGATGGTTTAACGACGAGCGCTATAATTTACAAGATACTACATATATATGCAAACTAAGATGCGATGAATGTTGGAATATGACTAGTAAACTTTTGAGATACTACAACAATTATTTATGTTCGACATTAAATTTGCAAACAAGGCAAGGAGTAAAAACGGATGACATATACATATACCATGTACACACCTTGTCTCTTTTGTTAGCATGTTTACAGAATAAACATCGCCGAGGACGGCTTTACTTTCAAGAAAGGGAGGATGATGTGGACATGAATACCTCGGATACGACCAAATATGATACACGCATATATATTTATCAGGTGATTTCCATTACTACATTCAAAATATATTATTCTATTATTAGAAGCAAAATTACTACATCTGTATTTTTAATATGCAGAAATAAAAGAGATACATACAAACCTCGCGTAAAAACGCGAGATGGAGTCGAAAAGATATTCAGGACAAGAGAAGCTCGCGTAGCAGATCAATGGATGCATGAGTTTGTGTGGACATCCAATTCAAGTCAAAGAAATGGCAGCCGTGTGCATGCCACATGCATTCTCCTAGAGGCTTTATGCACCACGCATGGGAAGTGGGCCCTGGGGTCAACATGAATGGCAGCCGATGGCCTACATGCATGCATAATGGTGCATACAACAATGCGACCTTGGGCTGGACTTTGGCGTTAAGAACCAAGTTGTCCAGGTGCAACGTGAAGGCCCAAACAACCAGATCTTCATCGTCCGCGATGGACGTGCAGGCGGCACAGCCTTACGTCTCCAATAAATAGTCAGCCGTCATCTAGGTTAAAACTCGGATTTTGATTAGATTAAAAGTTAGCCATTGCTGCAACTCTCGTGTACTTCTTTTGAGGCCAACGCCCAGAACAAGACCGACTATTCGGAATCCCACCTTTGTCAATAAAACTTTCATCTTTCATCCGCAATATTCTGATTGCATCATTAGTTCTTACTTGTTCTCGATTTCAGGTAGGAATTAAGACCCTCGCTGGTCAGGCTGATCGTGCATCCGCAAGATCAGTAACTCCGGAGATTGTCCTAGCGATTGCATTGGCGCACGAGCTTTGCACGTGTAGTCGGATCGTCAAGCACGAACTCCACCAACAAATCGAATTATCCCCATCTCATCGAAAGATCGGACACCTTTGCCCTATCACATATGGAGGAGGATGAAGATCCTACACTAAACCATTTCAAATTTGCCAAGAGAAAACCTGCAGAAGCAGCCAAATATATGGACAACTGTAGGAACCTTTTAACTTTGTTCTTTCAATTGAATCGCCATCTGGCGGGTGCAATTGATACAATGTTAGATGAGTTTACGGAGCCCAAAGAAGAATCCAAGGGTAAGGAACATATGGAGAGTGAACCTCATACACTAGTATATTCTACTGGTGATTACATAGACATAGATGCCCCTGAACCAGAACCAACCCCACCAACACCCAGATATTTTCCTAGTAGGTCCTATGGAGGCTGTGAGGGAGGAGAAGAATCTGGGAACACCCGACGCTCAGTTACCCAAATAGAAAACTCCACCAGTTGGCGTTTTGAAACATTCATGGGTACTGACTCGGATCCGGTGAGATGTGACCCGGAGATAGACCAAGATGCCGCAGATCAATATCGTAACTTTCACTATGGTGTGGGATATTATGAGGAGAATCCCATAGTAATTGAGTCAGATTCCGAAAAAGGGAAGGCACATAAGGTGAACAAGGGGGAGTGA
>NC_061514.1:218486432-218518521 GCF_022539505.1 Lolium rigidum
ATAATCATGAAACATGCAAAATAGATGAAATAACATAAGTATTGTGTCCCAATATGAAATATATCAATGAATAACAGCAAATTATGATATAAAATAGTGATGCAAATTGGACGTATCATAGGGTCCCACATTGAAGGTTCAGAGTTTATTTGAACATAATCAAAATGCTCACGAATCCGACCATACCCTTGTTTTAAGCAAGATACACTTGTCTCAAGGGTGTTCAATCTATTATAAATACTAACAAGAGATGGATCAAAATTATTAGCGGAGCTAGATGATGTAACCAATTTTTTTATGGCATTAAAAGCTTGATCCCCATCACAATGAAGGAAATCTCCTCCCACTATAGCATCTAAGGCATATCTATAGAGAAGAATAAGCCCAAAATAAAAGTTACTAAGAAGCAAACTTAGAGTCATTTTAGGTTCAGTTTTACTATAAGAATCAAAAATTCTAGACCAAGCTTCTTTAAAACTCTCTTCACCACCTTGTTTAAAAGTGAAGATCGATTCCTGATGACCCACAAGTATAGGGGGTGTATCGTAGTACTTTCGATAAATAAGAGTGTCGAACCCAACGAGGAGCAGAAGGTGTTGACAAGCAGTTTCGATGAAGGATTCACAGTAAATGCTCACAGACAAGTATTCAGGGGTTTTAATATAGAAGTTGAATAAAGTACAAGTAAGTAAAGTGCGAGAGAAATAATTGCAGCGAGTGGCCCAATCCTTTTTAGCACAAAGGACAAGCCGGTTTGTTTACTTATAATGACCAAACGTTCTTGAGGACACACGAGAATTTAGTCTAGTGCTTTCGCTTCATATAGCTGATTAATCTTCATTGTTTTGATAAGTGTTGTGTGGGTGAACCTATGCTAATTCACCGCCCTTCCTAGGAATAATACATACTTGTGATTATACCCCTTGCAAGCATCCGCAAATACAAGAAAGTAATTATGATAAATCTAACCACAGCCTTAAACTCGAGATCCTGCTATCCCTCCTGCATCGATATACCAATGGGGGTTTAGGTTTCGTCACTCCGGCAACCCCGCAATTAGCAAACGAATACAAGATGTATTCCCCTAGGCCCATAAATGGTGAAGTATCATGTAGTCGATGTTCACATGACACCACTAGAAGAATAACACCACAACTTAAATATCATAACATTGAATACTAACCAACATAATTCACTACTAACATTTAGACTTCACCCATGTCCTCAAGAACTAAACGAACTACTCACGAGACATCATATAGAACATGATCAGAGGTGATATGACGATGAATAAAAATCTGAACATAAACCTTGGTTCAATGGTTTCACTCAATAGCATCAATAACAAGTAGAAATCAATACCGGGAGAGTTTCCCCTATCAAACAATCAAGATCCAACCCTAATTGTTACAGCGGTGACGAGATGCAGCGGTGGAGATGGCGGTGATGATGATGAAGATGATGGTGATGATGATGGATGTCCAGCTCGATGACGGTGACGATGGCGTCGATTTCCCCCTCCGGGAGGGAATTTCCCCGGCAGATTTCAGCCTGCCGGAGAGCTCTTTTCTCTCTGGTGTTTTCCGCCCCGCAGAGGCGGCTGTGACTCTTCGCGACTATCCTCTGGGGCTTAGGTTTTCGATATGAAGAAGTACGCGAAGGAGAGGAGGCCAGAGGGGGCTGTGGGCCCCCTCCCCACATGGCGGCGCGGCCAGGGCAGGGCCCGCGCCGGCCTATGAGGGGGGCCCATGGCGGCCCTCCTCGGCTCCTCCTTTTGGCTACCTCCGTCTTCTGGAAATATAGGATTTTCAGTATAATTCCCGTCAATTGTTGATCTTCCGAAATATTGCATTCTGACGGTGCTTTTTCCAGCAGAATCCTGACTCCGGTGCGCGATTCTCCAATAATCATGAAACATGCAAAATAGATGAAATAACATAAGTATCATCCCTAAATATGAAATATATCAATGAATAACAGTAAATTATGATATAAAATAGTGATGCAAAATGGACGTATCAACTCCCCCCAAGCTTAGACTTCGCTTGTCCCCAAGCGAAACTGAGCTCAGTAAACAAGACCACATGTTTATGGAGTGAAGAGTCGATAAATAAAATACGGACAAGAAGCATCATATTAATTCACACAAGACATTGTAGTAGATAACTTCCTCATATAATTCAACTTGAAACAAGTAGAAGGTAATCACAAATAAAGGTGCATAAGAAATCATAATTGGTGATGGCAAACTTCGTTCTTGGTCAGAGAACAATTAACAGGTTATACTTATCTATTGAGCAGCGCTCTCATATTAAAGCTTATAATAAACATGCATACTCAATCATAGTAATCTCCTCATAATCATTGATAACTTTCAAAGCTATATTCATTCAGCTAAAACTTGTACTAAACAAGGAAGAATAAAAAGCATGATTAAGTAGATCACAATACAGATGGTTGGATCACAACAACTCAATTGCTTGCTTAAGATGGAAGGAAATAGGTTTACTGACTCAACATAAAGTAAAAGAAGGGCCCTTCGCAGAGGGAAGCAGGGATTAAATCATGTGCTAGAGCTTTTTGAGTTTTGAAATCATATAAAGAGCATAAAAGTAAAGTTTTGAGAGGTGTTTGTTGTTGTCAACGAATGGTAGCGGGTACTCTAACCCCCTTGCCAGACAGACTTCCAAAGAGCGGCTCCCATGAAGGACGTTATTTCCACCAGCAAGGTAGATCATCCCTCTTCTCTTTTGTTTACACATGCATTTTAGTTTATTTAAGGATGACACTCCCCCCAACCTTTGCTTACACAAGCCATGGCTAACCAAATCCTCGGGTGCCTTCCATCAATCACATACCATGGAGGAGTGTCTATTGCAAAATTAAGTTGCTTACTGATGAATCAGGGCAAATCATGTGAAGAGAGTTATTAATGAAAGTTGATTAATTGGGGCTGGGAACCCCGTTGCCAGCTCTTTTGCAAAATTATAGGATAAGTGGATGAAGCCACTAGTCCATTAGTGAAAGCTGCCCAATGATACGTCCCAAACGTATCTATAATTTCTTATGTTCCATGCTACTTTTATGATGATACTCACATGTTTTATATGTCATTATTACGCGTTTTCCGGAACTAACCTATTGACGAGATGCCAAAGGGCCAGTTGCTGTTTTCTGCTGTTTTTGGTTTCAGAAATCCTAGTAAGGAAATATTCTCGGAATCTGACGAAATCAACGCCCAGCATCTTAGAAATCCACGAAGCTTCCAGAACACCGGGAGGGACCAGAGGAGAGCCACAGGGGGCCCACACATGGGGCTGGCGCGGCCCAGGGGGGCGCGCCCCCCTATTGTGTGGCGGCTCCGTACCCCCTCCGACTCCGCCTCTTCGCCTATTTAAAGGTCCCTGGCCTAAATCTTTGATACGGAAAAGCCACGGTACGAGAAACCTTCCAGAGCCGCCGCCATCGCGAAGCCAAGATCTGGGGGATAGAAGTCTCTGTTCCGGCACGCCGCCGGGACGGGGAAGTGCCCCTGGAAGGCATCTCCATCGACACCACCGCCATATTCATCACCGCTGCTGTCTCCCATGAGGAGGGAGTAGTTCTCCATCGAGGCTAAGGGATGTACCGGTAGCTATGTGGTTCATCTCTCTCTCCTATGTACTTCAATACAATGATCTCATGAGCTGCCTTACATGATTGAGATCCATATGATGAGCTTGTAATCTAGATGTCGTTATGCTATTCAAGTGGATTTTACTTATGTGATCTCCGGAGACTCCTTGTCCCACGTGTGTAAAGGTGACGAGTGTGTGCACCGTGTGGGTCTCTTAGGCTATATTTCACAGAATACTTATTCACTGAGTTATGATTTGAGTTGGATGTCTCTATGAAATTTTAGTGTGTTAGTACCTCCTATGAATGCTCACAGTGACAGCGTGGGGTGTTTATTAGTACTTGGGAATACATCTTTAAGGTTTGCCTACATGATGAATTAGTGTTCGTTATCTTGCCAAAGAGTAATTCAGAATCGCATAGTGAAGTGCTTATTTATATTCCTTTATGATTGCAATGTTGAGAGTGTCTACTAGTGAAAGTATGATCCCTAGGCCTTGTTTCCAAATACTGCAATCATCGCTTATTTACTGTTTTACTGCATCTTTACTTCCTGCAATATTACTGCCATCAATCGCACGCCAGCAAGCTATTTTCTCGGCGCCGTTACTACTGCTCATATTCATTCATACCACTTGTATTTCACTATCTCTTCGCCGAACTAGTGCACCTATACATCCGACAAGTGTATTGGGTGTGTTGGGGACACAAGAGACTTCTTGTATCGTGATTGCAGGGTTGCTTGAGAGGGATATCTTTGACCTCTTCCTCCCTGAGTTCGATAAACCTTGGGTGATCCACTTAAGGGAAAACTTGCTTCTGTTCTACAAACCTCTGCTCTTGGAGGCCCAACACTGTCTACAGGAAAAGGAGTGTGCATAGACATCAAGCTATTTTCTGGTGCCGTTGTCGGGGAGGAAAGGTAAAAGGCACTCACACTCCGGATCTCGGCAACTAAGCTATCTTCCGGCGCCGTTGTAAGTGCTCGAAGCTATTTCCTTTAGATCCTGCAATTGCATCATTTTGTTTGTTGTTAAACACTAGTAAGGCATAATGGAAAACATATGTGAGCTTTTTAAACTATTTCCTGAGTCAAGACATGAATGGTTTCATGCGAAAATTAAAAAACCTATGGAACCTTATTTTCATGCTAGTAGCAATGATATTAGTATGAACGCTTTGAACACCATTGTTGATAATTGTGGCACCCCCGGGATCAGGGTTAGACAAATACCAGATCTTCCTCTGATGTAAGCCTAACCTAGAGCTCGAGAGACTACAGTGAGAGAATCGGTAACACAACAGTGACTCTACGACTCAACAAGTAATACAAGCTCATAACTAAGCGAAGAACCAAAGTATTACAAGCAGAGGTCACTGACCTGTCATACATCAGTCAACGGAAGCGAAGTTATGCTATTAGACATAGCAAGATAGCAAAAGGCCTAAGAGGCCAGGAGCATAACGGCGACGTCCCAGCCCATAGATTCCAGGCTGCCACCTGGGAACCCCAAGCTACTTGTCGATGTCGACTAGAAACCACCATCTGTTGGAGCGACTTCGTCTGAAACAAGAGCATGCAAAGCTGAGTACAGGGACTCAGCAAGACTTAGTACAACCTTTTAGCAAAGCGGGTATGCGGGCTTTCTGTGGAGCTTCTTTTGCGTAAAGCTAGTTTTCCTTTGTAAGACAAGAGAGAGGAGAAGCTCGACTACTCAGAACCTTTAAAAGGGGATAAGAGAGCGATATCTCTATCTCTATTGATCATCATATTGTATCCACCAAACTTCATCATCTCGAACCACTATCCTCGGATCACCCCCTCAACACCCGGAGAAGGTATCCGTAAACACACATTGTTTGCCAAGTTTTACGATCAGGTTCAAGTTGTCTATGATCACAGAATCCATTCCCAAGTCGTCCGTAACCATGGACACGGCTTTTCGAAAAGATTTAACCCTGCAAGGGTGCACAACTTTACCCACACGTACCAACCGACTCTTAATGCCAGAATCATTAGCTCTCTTCCTTGGAAAGCCGGCAGAGGGTGGTTGACCACGACCTTTACCTTGCTGTCGCCGAGACCATGAGTCACACGCTAAGGATTATTCCGCCGTAATGGGTCAAGTCCCGAAGTCGGTCCTTAACGATGTGAGCCGAGGTGGGTTTCCCCGCAGGCCGCAACCCCCGGCCACCACGACCACGCTTACCTGCCTGTTATGTACCTTTAACCCCCAAGCAAAATGCAATGCATATGACCAGGTAACGCGCAAACTATGTGACTCATGGAATCTACTAGGCAAGTTAGTGAGTCGAGAGGGTACCAAAATAGGGCCTCGTGTGGTTGTACGCTCAGTCTTGGTTCAAGAGGCGAGAACTCGGTTCCTAGGGTCGGAAGAAACGAAACAACCCACCACATCCCAATGTGGCCTCTCGTCTGAGCCTTTAATCATGTTTAACAACATCTCTATACTTACCACGTCAACCTGTCATGCTAGATTCATTTCATTGTAAGGCTCCAGTCCGAAGACCGGAGTAGTAGCGTAACAAACTAAGCATGGCTAAGCATAAGAGATAAAGGCTCTCGCGACGCGCACATGCCAAACCTAGTTATGCTAGGAGCGAGTGGATCGGGTATTTGAGGCTACAAGGGTGGAACATGCAATAGATAGGATAACTCTACCTATCGATAAAAGACAGTTGAATCGTATGCAATATGTAGGAACCAGAGTAAAAGCATTTCAAAAACATATATGAACCAGGCTAGGGCTTGCCTTTGTCCCTGATAAACCAATATGGATCTTCGAGGATCCCTTGCTTGACTTGTTCGCTGATGGACAAATATTGATCTCCGTCGTTGTTGATCTTCATCGTCTCGGGCACGTGCTCTATCGATCGCGAAGAAGCAAATACTATAAAGAGAGAAATAACAATCAACACATGGCATCGATGCAATGCACATACAAGTATGAATGATATGTCATTTTAATAGAATTAAGTAAACCTTAGGTGCATCATCAATTTAAAGGGGGGTTCCGGCATCGGACCCCGACATATGAGAGGGGTTAAATTAGGGTTTCACTACTTATGCGGTTTTAATTGTTGCAACGATGCATGAATTACATCTAAACTTGTAGAGAATGTTTTTCCGAACATTTCGGTGTTTTACACATCTTTTTCTGAATTAATATGAAAAAGATATGAATTATACAAGTTTCTGAAATAATAAATAACAAAACAGAAAAAGAAAAATGATTTACTGCGTCATGCTGACGTCATGCTGACGTCAGCACGACCTTGAGGTCTCATGTTGAGCAGCAATCGGCCGATTGAGGCCGAATTCGGGCGCGTGCGCGGGGGCTACAGACGCAGCTCGATGCGGCGAGCCTTTTGGTGGTGGCGCCGCCCGCCAATGGTCACCGGAGACACGCCGGTGTCCATGTCCGGCGGCGGCGCGGGCAGACTCATGGTGCGGGGGCGGTACAGGAGGTAAGGGAGAGGGCCGAGGGGCGCCGGAGAACAGCCAGCTGATCAGCAGCGCAGGGGAGTTGACGTCGAGGTGAATGGAGGCTGGGAGGCGGAGCAATCGACGGCGAGGTGGTCGCCGGCAATGGTCGGAAATGGCGATGGTGGCGGCGATTCACGACGACCCGGGACGATTCCTTTTGCAGGGTTGGAGAGGGCGACGAGGCGCTTCTAATGGTGCTGGCGGCATGTCCGGGGGATGGCCGTAGCGGCGGTGCAAGGCGGCGGCCGACGATGTCTGCGAGGGTAGGGTTTGGTTCGGGGTGAGGAGGGAGAGAGGGAGGGACAGCGCCATAGAGGGAGAGAGGGAGAGGATACGGAAGAGAGGGAGCAGAGAAGAGAGGAGAAGAGGAGCTTCTCCTCATCGGCAAGGAGGAGGTGGAGCTGTCGGCTCCCAGGAGCACGACACGCACGGGAGAGAGGAAGAAGACAAGGGCATTTTTGCCCATAGCCCCCTGCCCTTTTCTGTTTTCCTGAAACAATTAAAAATAGGGCTTAAACCATTTGTAGTTGTTGTTTTGGACTATTTTGAAAACCAGTAACTTTCCAAAACTTGTACCCACATTATGTGTCATCCTTTAATCATTTAAAAGAAATATCACTTAGCACAAGTTTTAGTGTTTGAAACATTTGAAAGGCATTTTAAGTACAGAAAGACTTGCATAAACTTGGGGTTTCCACTTCTATTTATTTGCAAATTTATCTTAATGCATTTTAAATGATGCTCATGAATGCACAAACAACTCCTAACTAGGGTTTTCTAAAACAGGGATGTTACAACTCTACCCCCCTTACAAGAATCTCGTCCCCGAGATTCCTAAGGTAGGAAAAGAGAAGGTAACAAAAACTACACCAGTCTTCAAGGAGCTTGTCGATACCACGATGATCTTTTTTTGTTGTTGAGGAAGTTGATCCATGACACCATGAATAAGTTGATCCACAACACCATGAATGAAGCGCTTCATTTCCTTCCTTTGAAGTTGTTGCTCAACTGCACCTAAAGGAAAGAGGAAATAACACTGGACGGTGGATCTTTACAAAGATCGAGTATCTCATGGTCAACTCATGGAAGGAGTGTTTAAAAACAACTCTTGAGCTAACAACCATGAAACACATCAAGGTAACGGAGGGGACGAAAGAAGTTTCAAATTTTGGTAGACAATTTGCTCCACGCTTGAGAAGAATACAAAGGGACAAGATAGCGAAGACTTAAATTGCCTTTGATACCATGACGTGGCACTTTTAGAAAGGGTGACTCGTAGAAACATAGAAGATTACCAACCAGAGCTACTTGGAATATAAGAATCATAGTCACTCTTTTGGTATGGGTGCATGAAACAATTGAAGTGTATTTCAAAAGGCTGGGGACCATAGATGGCTGACGAATTCACACAACATGTGAATTGATTGGAATTTCAGGTATAAGCCAAATGAAGGGGAAAAGCATTGTCGATCGACATAACAAGGATCACCGGGGAGTGAAATTTGTCCGAGCGAAGTTGTTGTCATCGGATAAATGATTTCAAGGGATTGACCTAGAGACATTTAGCAGCTCTTCTTATAAGGTTCTTCTTGATGTTCTAGACACCAATGTTAGGCTATTGAATAGCCTTCAATAGGTCATCAAGCGGAGGTCAAGACTTCAAGATTGGACAAGCATCATAAGGGCAACTCCTAGAATAAGTCACACAAGATCCTTATGGAGAGTGGTTATTCTTGATAATGCAAGAGATTATGGCATTAGGCCTTCCGACTAATTGTGTTAACCACGACATCAATCTTGCCGGATTTACAAAGAGACCTATGTCAAAAATCCTTGAGAAACACTAACCATTATTTCCGCTTGAGATTCGGCTTAGGTTAGGTGTAAAGATATTTCAGACTTATCGTCCAAATGAAAATTGGCAACAGTTACCACAAAGCTAAAGTTGCTAGACTCTCAAGTTATAGACTACAATGTCAAGCTCCAAAAGATTGAGCTAGATTGCGTGTCCATATGGTTGCGACTGCCAAAGGCAATTGCATGCACATGAACTTGCAATGTAACACAAGTGAGTTCTTGTGGGGACATCAAAGAAGATTTTGAAGTTCTTAAGCTTCTTCTCTTTCTTGCACAAACCATTCAGTGGCTTAGGGTGCATAAAGGAACATTTCAGGGAATGGAGGTAACAACCTTCCATCTTAAGAATACTTCGCACATGCATGACTGACTTGCGATGATTCCCGAGGAAAACAAAAGGGAACTCGACTCAGATCCACGGCGACATCTTTCAGCAAATGCACGTGAACCAGAGAATGTCACTTCCAACATCCAGAACACATACTTCATGATGACACAAAGATGGTTCTCAAAAGTTTCCAATATTAGTGCCACATGTTCAATGTGAACCTCTTTAAACATGGAGAAAATAAGGATGTCATCGATGGGCTCAACAACAAACTTATCAAGATAATCCAAGGAGGGACTCATATTCTATATGGACTCGCCAGAAATATTGGTCAGACCAAATGACATGTAGGTATACTCAGACGAGGCACCATGATTATAAACATGATCAAGATAGTCCTTGGTACTGAGTTTGATTTGACGATATCCCAAACTCAAATCAAATATGGGGAAGATAGCATATCGATAAAGGAGATATTTTCTAACTTCAACACAAATAACACTAGACATCCCTTTTATGAAGGAACAAGTCGGATAAACCTTTTGTCTTTCAACTCTCCAAGTTGTTGATTAAGCTCAACCAACTAGTCCAGGGTTATCCAGTACGGTTTTTGGAGATCCTTCGTTCTAGAGTTATTCCCTCTTTTCCTTAGAGTGAAGAAAGCAAGATGAAGAGTTCTTCATGGTGTTGTGGATCAAAGGAGTAGTTCAACGAACCAATGTACTCATGAACTCGACAACACGGTCATGTAACAACATGGTGATACTTCTAGAAGACAACTAGAATATCACGAACCACTGGTATATCATGGCATTCAAGAGGGAAACTTGCTTTACAAAGAAATCGATGTGGTCTTGAGAGCTTCGGTATCAACCTAACTCTTTGACCGAATATGTGCGCCTGAACAAATGGACTTGGCAACACACCATCAAACTTTGCTTAATAATTGGCGAACCAATTATGGTAAGAATGATATCAATGTCCTTGGATTTCGAAGCAATAAAAATTGCTAGGAATCTCGGATGGCCACATCAATATGCACACCCCAACATTCCCAAGCACAGACAGCTCAGAGGAAGGGCGAGTAAAGATAGGTAAGAGCATCACTTCATCAATAAGGCCATGATACAAAGCACGACCTCATGATATAGAAGAGGGTGATACTCTAAGGTAGAACAGAACACAAGCTAATGAAGCCTTTTAATCTGCGGATTACAACACTTTGACCAAGTCTTAGAAATGGACAAGGTACTGGAGTTTGTTTCTCCTGACATACTAAGTGGAATGTCTTGATGAACCACAAGAGTAATATGCACTGGAGACATCAATGAACATTTGCAACTTGACTACTAACTAGAAGATAAAGGTCGGAAAGCAACTAAAGAGGAAGAACACGACCATGATAAGAATTCCTGAGAGGTAGGTGCAGAAGATAACACTTTTGTGAAACTCATGCTGAAAAGGGAGGTCTGGCAGAGTCACAGACATAGATGCGAGACTCACAAAGAGCACTCGTGTCGTGATCCATTTGGTTCAGTGAAAGAACCTTTGCGATATCTAGTGGAAGGGAAAGATCTTTATTTGTCGCAATTCAATACGACAATAACCACAAGCTTGAAGGCTAGCTTGATTTGAATTTAGCCATCCCGATGTAATGTTTGAACATTAACACCAGTGTTCAATGGCATGGATCTTGGGTGAAAGACCAGCTTCATGTACTAAGATTCATTAGAATCCAGCACAATCGGGGACCTTCGGTTCAAGTCCAAGGGTTAAAAACCGAGAAAGGAGTAACTACTAAATGAGTGACACAAAGGACACTACGAGGTAGTAATCACATACGGGTTAGCATCTAGAAGCAATGCATAGCTTCCGAAGTACCAAGCAAATAGAAAGGAAGCATTCAAGGCGAAAGGAAACCTCGAAGCCTAGAATAGAATGATGTGGAACCCACAAAATAGAGAGATCATGATGGAAAGAAATCTCTCTGTTAAAACAAAACAAAACAAAGAGGAAGCACGGAACACAAACGACTTTGGAGAACTATGCACTAGGTCAACTAGTTTAGAAACGACATGCCTTTGGGCACCTAAGTTTGAAAGACTAGAAGAGATAGGAAAACTTTCAAATCAACAAAAGGTAAGGCACCTTAGAATTAGAGCGATACAAGATAAGGAGCAAAAAGAAGCCTAATCAGATTTTCGCAAATACTTTTAGCTTCAAATAGTTTTCTCAAACACTAGACTCAACATCGACCAGTAGAAAGGGTTTTCCTACAGGCAGTCCTGCTCTGATACCAAAACCTGTGGCACCCCCGGGATCAGGGTTAGACAAATACCAGATCTTCCTCTGATATAAGCCTAACCTAGAGCTCGAGAGACTACAGTGAGAGAATCGGTAACACAACAGTGACTCTACGACTCAACAAGTAATACAAGCTCATAACTGAGCGAAGAACCAAAGTATTACAAGCAGAGGTCACTGACCTGTCATACATCAATCAACGGAAGCGAAGTTATGCTATTAGACATAGCAAGATAGCAAAAGGCCTAAGAGGCCAGGAGCATAACGGCGATGTCCCAGCCCATAGATTCCAGGCTGCCACCTGGGAACCCCAAGCTACTTGTCGATGTCGACTAGAAACCACCATCTGTTGGAGCGACTTCGTCTGAAACAAGAGCATGCAAAGCTGAGTACGGGGACTCGGCAAGACTTAGTACAACCTTTTAGCAAAGCGGGTATGCGGAGCTTCTTTGTAGCTAGTTTCCTTTGTAGCAAGGGGAGAGCTCTCTGAACCTTTAAAGCGGATAAAAGCGTAGTCTTCTCTATGATCACTATTGTATCCACAAACTCATCATCTCGACCATATCGTCGATCACCCTCAACACCGAGAAGGTATCGTAGACACATGTTTGCCAAGTTTTACGATCAAAGTCATTTAATCCACGTCGTCGAAGTGCGGTGCACAACTTTACCCACACGTACCAACCGACTCTTAATGCCAGAATCATTAGCTCTCTTCCTTGGAAAGCCGGCAGAGGGTGGTTGACCACGACCTTTACCTTGCTGTCGCCGAGACCATGAGTCACACGCTAAGGATTATTCCGCCGTAACGGGTCAAGTCCCGAAGTCGGTCCTTAACGATGTGAGCCGAGGTGGGTTTCCCCGCAGGCCGCAACCCCCGACCACCACGACCACGCTTACCCGCTCGTTATGTACCTTTAACCCCCAAGCAAAATGCAATGCATATGACCAGGTAACGCGCAAACTATGTGACTCATGGAATCTACTAGGCAAGTTAGTGAGTCGAGAGGGTACCAAAATAGGGCCTCGTGTGGTTGTACGCTCGGTCTTGGTTCAAGAGGCGAGAACTCGGTTCCTAGGGTCGGCAGAAACGAAACAACCCACCACATCCCAATGTGGCCTCTCGTCTGAGCCTTTAATCATGTTTAACAACATCTCTATACTTACCACGTCAACCTGTCATGCTAGATTCATTTCATTGTAAGGCTCCAGTCCGAAGACCGGAGTAGTAGCGTAACAAACTAAGCATGGCTAAGCATAAGAGATAAAGGCTCTCGCGACGTGCACATGCCAAACCTAGTTATGCTAGGAGCAGTGGATCAGGTATTTGAGGCTACAAGGGTGGAACATGCAATAGATAGGATAACTCTACCTATCGATAAAAGACAGTTGAATCGTATGCAATATGTAGGAACCAGAGTAAAAGCATTTCAAAAACATATATGAACCAGGCTAGGGCTTGCCTTTGTCCCTGATAAACCAATATGGATCTTCGAGGATCCCTTGCTTGACTTGTTCGCTGATGGACAAATATTGATCTCCGTCGTTGTTGATCTTCATCGTCTCGGGCACGTGCTCTATCGATCGCGAAGAAGCAAATACTATAAAGAGAGAAATAACAATCAACACATGGCATCGATGCAATGCACATACAAGTATGAATGATATGTCATTTTAATAGAATTAAGTAAACCTTAGGTGCATCATCAATTTAAAGGGGGGTTCCGGCATCGGACCCCGACATATGAGAGGGGTTAAATTAGGGTTTCACTACTTATGCGGTTTTAATTGTTGCAACGATGCATGAATTACATCTAAACTTGTAGAGAATGTTTTTCTGAACATTTCGGTGTTTTACACATCTTTTTCTGAATTAATATGAAAAAGATATGAATTATACAAGTTTCTGAAATAATAAATAACAAAACAGAAAAAGAAAAATGATTTACTGCGTCATGCTGACGTCATGCTGACGTCAGCACGACCTTGAGGTCTCAGGTTGAGCAGCAATCGGCCGATTGAGGCCGAATTCGGGCGCGTGCCCGCCAATGGTCACCGGAGACACGCCGGTGTCCATGTCCGGCGGCGGCGCGGGCAGACTCATGGTGCGGGGGCGGTACAGGAGGTAAGGGAGAGGGCCGAGGGGCGCCGGAGAACGGCCAGCTGACCAGCAGCGCAGGGGAGTTGACGGCGAGGTGAATGGAGGCTGGGAGGCGGAGCAATCGACGGCGAGGTGGTCGCCGGCAATGGTCGGAAATGGCGATGGTGGCGGCGATTCACGACGACCCGGGACGATTCCTTTTGCAGGGTTGGAGAGGGCGACGAGGCGCTTCTAATGGTGCCGGCGGCGTGTCCTGGGGATGGCCGTAGCGGCGGTGCAAGGCGGCGGCCGACGATGTCTGCGAGGGTAGGGTTTGGTTCGGGGTGAGGAGGGAGAGAGGGAGGGACAGCGCCATAGAGGGAGAGAGGGAGAGGATAGGGAAGAGAGGGAGCAGAGAAGAGAGGAGAAGAGGAGCTTCTCCTCATCGGCAAGGAGGAGGTGGAGCTGTCGGCTCCCAGGAGCACGACACGCACGGGAGAGAGGAAGAAGACAAGGGCATTTTTGCCCATAGCCCCCTGCCC
Source organism: Lolium rigidum (assembly GCF_022539505.1). Taxonomy (NCBI): domain Eukaryota; kingdom Viridiplantae; phylum Streptophyta; class Magnoliopsida; order Poales; family Poaceae; genus Lolium; species Lolium rigidum. The sequence continues at coordinate 218,500,667 of NC_061514.1, forward strand.
TTTTCTGTTTTCCTGAAACAATTAAAAACAGGGCTTAAACCATTTGTAGTTGTTGTTTTGGACTATTTTGAAAACCAGTAACTTTCCAAAACTTGTACCCACATTATGTGTCATCCTTTAATCATTTAAAAGAAATATCACTTAGCACAAGTTTTAGTGTTTGAAACATTTGAAAGGCATTTTAAGTACAGAAAGACTTGCATAAACTTAAGGTTTCCACTTCTATTTATTTGCAAATTTATCTTAATGCATTTTAAATGATGCTCATGAATGCACAAACAACTCCTAACTAGGGTTTTCTAAAACAGGGATGTTACAATAATGATATAGAAAGTTCTAAGCTTGGGGAGGTCGGTTTTGATGAGAATGATCTCTTTAGCCCTCCGGGTATTGAGGAGAAAGTTTATGTTGATTATGATATGCCTCCTATTTATGATGATTATAATGATAGTGGTCTTTTGGTGCCACCTACTATGGAGAGTAAATTTTATTATGATTATACTATGCCTCCTACACTTGATGAGAATAATAATGATAGCTACTTTGATGAATTTGCTCCCACTATTACTAATAAAATTGATTATGCTTATGTGGAGAGTAATAATTTTATGCATGAGACTCATGATAAGAATGTTTCATTTGATAGTTATATTGTTGAGTTTGCTCATGATGCTACTAGATATTATTATGAGAGAGGAAAATATGGTTGTAGAAATTTTCATGTTACTAAAACACCTCTCTATATGCTGAAAATCTTGAAGTTGCGCTTGTCTAGTTTTCCTATGCTTGTTGCATTATGCCTACATGACTTGTTTATTTACAAGATTCCTTTTCATAGGAAGTGGGTTAGGCTTAAATTTGTTTTGAATTTGCTTGTTGATGCTCTCTTTTGCTTCAACTCTTATTTCTTGCTAGTGCATCATTAAAATTACTGAGCCCATCTTAATGGCTATAAAGAAAGCACTTCTTGGGAGATAACCCATGTTTTTATTTTGCTACTGTTTTGTTGTGTCTTGGAAGTTGTTACTACTGTAGCAATCTCTCCTTATCTTTATTTTATTGCAATGTTGTGCCAAGTAAAGTCTTTGATAACAAAGTCAATACTAGATTTGGATTACTGCTAAGAAACAGATTTCTTGCTGTCACGAATTTGGGTATGATTCTCTGTAGGTAACTCAGAAAAATCTGCCAATTTACGTGAGTGATCCTCAGATATGTACGCAACTTTCATTCAATTTGAGAATTTTTATCTGAGCAAGTCTGGTGCCTCTACAAAATTCGTCTTTACGGATCGTTCGTTTTGACAGATTCTGCCTTTTATTTCGCATTGCCTCTTTTGCTGTGTTGGATGGATTTCTTTGTTCCATTAACTTCCAGTAGCTTTGAGCAATGTCCAGAAGTGTTAAGAATGATTGTGTCACCTCTGAATATGTGAATTTTTGATTATGCACTGACCCTCTAATGAGTTTTTTTTGAGTTTGGTGTGGAGGAAGTTTTCAAGGGTCAAGAGAGGAGGATGATACAATATGATCAAGAAGAGTGAAAAGTCTAAGCTTGGGGATGCCTGATACGTCCCAAACGTATCTATAATTTCTTATGTTCCATGCTACTTTTATGATGATACTCACATGTTTTATACACATTATATGTCATTATTATGCGTTTTCCGGAACTAACCTATTGACGAGATGCCGAAGGGCCGATTCTTGTTTTCTGCTGTTTTTGGTTTCAGAAATCCTAGTAAGGAAATATTCTCGGAATCGGACGAAATCAACGCCCAACATCTTAGAATTCTACGAAGCTTCCAGAACACTCGAGAGCCACCAGAGGGGGGCCACAGGGCCACCAGATGATAGGGTGGCGCGGCCCAAGGGGGGGCGCGCCCCCTACTGTGTGGCTGCCTCGTCAGCCCTCCGACTCCGCCTCTTCGCCTATTTAAAGGTCCTCGACCTAAAACCTCGATACGGAAAAACCACGGTACGAGAAACCTTCCAGAGCCGCCGCCATCGCGAAGCCAAGATCTGGGGGATAGGAGTCTCTGTTCCGGCACGCCGCCGGGACGGGGAAGTTCCCTCGGAAGGCTCCTCCATCGACACCACCGCCATCTTCATCAACGCTGCTGTCTCCCATGAGGAGGGAGTAGTTCTCCATCGAGGCTAAGGGCTGTACCGGTAGCTATGTGGTTAATCTCTCTCCTATGTACTTCAATACAATGATCTCATGAGCTGCCTTACATGATTGAGATTCATATGAGTTTTGTATCACAATTCATCTATGTGTTACTCTAGTAATGTTATTAAAGTGTTCTATTCCACCTCCATGGTGTAATGGTGACAGTGTGTGCATCGTGTAGTACTTGGCGTAGGTTATGATTGTGATCTCTTGTAGATTATGAAGTTAACTATTACTATGATGGTATTGATGCAATCTATTCCCCCTTTCATACTCTGTCAGTGACAGTGTGCATGCTATGTTAGTACTCGGTGTAATTGTGTTGGTCTATCATGCACTCTAAGGTTATTTAAATATGAATATCGAATGTTGTGGAGCTTGTTAACTCCGGCATTGAGGTGCTCTTGTAGCCCTACACAATTAGTGGTGTTCATCATCCAACAAGAGAGTGTAGAGTGGTTTTATTATGTGATTAATGTTGAGAGTGTCCACTAGTGAAAGTAGGATCCCTAGGCCTTGTTTCCAAACATCGAATCTCCGTTTGTTTACTGTTCCGTTGCATGTTTACTCGCTGCCATAATTTATTCAGATTGCTATTGCCACTCATATTCATCCATATCATTTGCATCTCACTATCTCTTCGCCGAACTAGTGCACCTATATATCTAACAAGTGTATTAGGTGTGTTGGGGACACAAGAGACTTCTTGTATCGTGATTGCAGGGTTGCTTGAGAGGGATATCTTTGACCTCTTCCTCCCTGAGTTCGATAAATCTTGGGTGATCCACTTAAGGGAAACTTGCTGCTTGTTCTACAAACCTCTTGCTCTTGGAGGCCCAACACTGTCTACAAGAATAGAAGCACCCGTAGACATCAATCACTTTTACGGCACCGTTGTCGGGAGGAAAGGTAAAAGGCACTCATACTCCGGTCCCAGGTAAATAAGTACTTTTCTGTTGCCGTTGTGTGTCTGCTCGAAGCTATTTCCTTTAGATCCTGCAATTGCATCTTTTTGTTTCTTGTTTTACACTAGTAAGGCATAATGGACAACAATGAGCTTCTTATTCTATTTCCTGAGATAAGACATGGATTGTTTGATGCGAAAATTAAAAAACCTATGGAACCTTATTTGCATGCTGGTAGTAATATTAGTATGAACGCTTTGAACACCATTGTTGATAATGATATAGAAAGTTCTAAGCTTGGGGAAGCTGGTTTTCATGATCTTTTTAGTCCCCCAGGCATTGACTAGAAAATTTTCTTTGATGATACTTTGCCTCCCATATATGATGATTATAATGATAGTGGTCTTTTGGTGCCACCTACTATGGAGAGTAAATTGTATTTTGGTTATACTATGCCTCCTATATTTGATGATGAGAATAATAATGATAGCTACTTTGTTGAATTTGCTCCCACTACAACTAATAAAGTTGATTATGCTTATGTGGAGAGTAATAATTTTATACATGAGACTCATGATAAGAATGCTTTATGTGATAGTTATATTGTTGAGTTTGTTCATGATGCTACTGAAAGTTATTATGAGAGAGGAAAATATGGTTGTAGAAATTTTCATGTTACTAAAACACCTCTCTATATGCTGAAATTTTTGAAGTTACACTTGTTTTATCTTTCTATGCTTGTTGCATCATGCTTCATGAATTTGTTTATTTACAAGATTCCTTTTCATAGGAATTGGGTTAGGCTTAAATTTGTTTCATACTTTCTTCTTGATGCTCTCTTTTGCTTCAACTCTTATTTCTTGCGAGTGCATCATTAAAACTGCTGAGCCCATCTTAATGGCTATAAAGAAAGCACTTCTTGGGAGATAACCCATGTTTTATTTTACTACAGTAATTTTGTTTTATATTTGAGACTTGGAAGTTGTTACTACTGTAGCAACCTCTCCTTATCTTATTTTATTGCATTTGTTGTGCCAAGTAAAGTCTTTGATAGTAAGGTTGATACTAGATTTGGATTACTGCGCAGAAACAGATTTCTGTCTATCACGAACTTGGGTATCATTCTCTGTAGGTAACTCAGAAAAATCTGCCAATTTACGGGAGTAATCCTCAGATATGTACGCAACTTTCATTCAATTTGGGAATTTTCATCTGAGGAAGTCTGGTGCCTCTATAAAATTCGTCTTTACGGACTGTTCTGTTTTGACAGATTCTGCCTTTTATTTCGCATTGCCTCTTTTGCTGTGTTGGATGGATTTCTTTGTTCCATTAACTTCCAGTAGCTTTGAGCAGTGTCCAGAAGTGTTAAGAATGATTGTGTCACCTCTGAACATGTGAATTTTTAATTATGCACTAACCCTCTAATGAGTTTGCTTTGAGTTTGGTGTGGAGGAAGTTTTCAAGGGTCAAGAGAGGAGGATGATATACTATGATCAAGAAGAGTGAAGATTCTAAGCTTGGGGATGCCCCCGTGGTTCATCCCTGCATATTTTAAGAAGACTCAAGCGTCTAAGCTTGGGGATGCCATCGACAACTTATCAGGTTTCTTCTTTTGAAACTATATTTTTATTCGGTCACATCTTATGTACTTTACTTGGAGCGTCTGTGTGCTTTTATTTTTGTTTTGTTATTTTCATTCTCTGAATAAATGCTTGTGTGGGAGAGAGACACGCTCCGCTGGTTCATATGAACACATGTGTTATTAGCCTCTAATGTTCATGGCGAAGGTTGAAACTGCTTCGTTAATTGTTATGTGGTTGGAAACAGAAAATGCTGCATGTGGTAATTGGTATAATGTCTTGAATAATTTGATACTTGGCAATTGTTGTGCTCATATAGATCATGTTTAAGCTCTTGCATCATGTACTTTGTACCCATTAATGAAGAACTACATAGAGCTTGTTAAAATTTGGTTTGCATGATTGGTCTCAAGAGCCTAGATATTTTCTGGTTAAGGTGTTTGAACAACAAGGAGACAATGTAAAGTCTTATAATAGTTACAATATGTTCATATGTGAGCTTTGCTGCACCTTTTATACTTGATTTTGCTTCAAACAACCTTGCTAGCCTAGCCTTGTATTGAGAGGAATTCTTCTCGTGCATCCAAATCCTTGAGCCAATAACTATGCCATTTGTGTCCACCACACCTACCTTCTACATGGTATTTCTCTGCCATTCCAAAGTAAATTACTTGAGTGCTACCTTTAAAAATTCTATCCTTTGTCTTTACAATATATAGCTCATGGGAAAATAGCCTTAAAAACTATTGTGGTGAAGAATATGTACTTATGTGTCTTATTTCTTAATAAGTTGCTTGTTGAGCGGTAACCATGTTTCTGGGGATGCCATCAACTCTTTTACCTTTGTTGAATATCATGTGAGTTGCTATGCATGTTCGTCTTGTCAGAAGTAAGAGCGATTTTCATGATCATATGGTTTGAGTATGCATACTGTTAGAGAAGAACATTGGGCCGCTAACTAAAGCCATGACCCATGGTGGAAGTTTCAGTGTGGACAATCAATCCTCAATCTCTTATGAGAATTTTAACTGTTGTTGAATGCTTATGCATTAAAGAGGAGTCCATTATCTGTTGTCTATGTTGTCCCGGTATGGATGTCTAAGTTGAGAATAATCAAAAGCGAGAAATCCAATGCGAACATTCTCCTTAGACCTTTCTATAGGCGGCATAGAGGTACCCCTTTGTGACACTTGGTTGAAACATATGCTATGCAATGATAATCCATGTTAATCCAAGTTAATTAGAACAAGGTGCGAGCACTATTGGTATACTATGCATGAGGCTTGCAACTTATAGGACATCTTATACATAACACATATGCTTTATTACTAGCATTGACAAAATTGTTTCTTGTTTTCAAAATGAAAAGCTCTAGCACAAATATAGTAATCAATGCTTCCCTCTGCGAAGGGCCATTCTTTTACTTTATTGTTGAGTCGGTTTACCTATTCTTTCTATCTTAGAAGCAAACACTTGTGTTAACTGTGCATTGATTCTTACATGTTTACCTATTGCACTTGTTATATTACTTTGTGTTGACAATTATCCATGAGATATACATGTTGAAGTTGAAAGCAATTGCTGAAACTTATATCTTCCTTTGTGTTGTTTCAAAGCTTTCTACTAAGAATCTATTGCTTTATGAGTTAACTCTTATGCAAGTCTTATTGATGCTTTCCTTGAAAGTATTATTCATGAAAGTCTTTGCTATATGATTCATTTGTTTACTCATTATCTTCATCATTGCTTCGAATCGCTGCATTCATCTCATATGCTTTACAATAGTATGATCAAGATTATGATAGCATGTCACTTCAGAAATTATCTTTGTTATCGTTTACCTACTCGAGGGCGAGTAGGAACTAAGCTTGGGGATGCTTGATACGTCCCAAACATATCTATAATTTCTTATGTTCCATGCTACTTTTATGATGATACTCACATGTTTTATACACATTATATGTCATTATTATGCGTTTTCCGGAACTAACCTATTGACGAGATGCCGAAGGGCCGATTCTTGTTTTCTGCTGTTTTTGGTTTCAGAAATCCTAGTAAGGAAATATTCTCGGAATCGGACGAAATCAACGCCCAGCATCTTAGAATTCCACGAATCTTCCAGAACACCCGAGAGCCACCAGAGGGGGGCCACAGGGCCACCAGATGATAGGGTGGCGCGGCCCGAGGGGGGGCGTGCCCCCCTACTGTGTGGCTGCCCCGTCAGCCCTCCGACTCCGCCTCTTCGCCTATTTAAAGGTCCTCGACCTAAAACCTCGATACGGAAAAACCACGGTACGAGAAACCTTCCAGAGCCGCCGCCATCGTGAAGCCAAGATCTGGGGGACAGGAGTCTCTGTTCCGGCACGCCGCCGGGACGGGGAAGTGCCCCCGGAAGGCTCCTCCATCGACACCACCGCCATCTTCATCAACGCTGCTGTCTCCCATGAGGAGGGATTAGTTCTCCATCGAGGCTAAGGGTTGTACCGGTAGCTATGTGGTTAATCTCTCTCCTATGTACTTCAATACAATGATCTCATGAGCTGCCTTACATGATTGAGATTCATATGAGTTTTGTATCACAATTCATCTATGTGTTACTCTAGTAATGTTATTAAAGTATTCTATTCCTCCTCCATGGTGTAATGGTGACAGTGTGTGCATCGTGTAGTACTTGGCGTAGGTTATGATTGTGATCTCTTGTAGATTATGAAGTTAACTCTTACTATGATGGTATTGATGCAATCTATTCCCCCTTTCATAGTCTGTCGGTGACAGTGTGCATGCTATGTTAGTACTCGGTGTAATTGCGTTGGTCTATCATGCACTCTAAGTTTATTTAAATATGAATATCGAATGTTGTGGAGCTTGTTAACTCCGGCATTGAGGTGCTCTTGTAGCCCTACACAATTAGTGGTGTTCATCATCCAACAAGAGAGTGTAGAGTGGTTTTATTATGTGATTAATGTTGAGAGTGTCCACTAGTGAAAGTAGGATCCCTAGGCCTTGTTTCCAAACATCGAATCTCCGTTTGTTTACTTGTTCCGTTGCATGTTTACTCGCTGCCATAATTTATTCAGATTGCTATTGCCACTCATATTCATCCATATCATTTGCATCTCACTATCTCTTCGCCGAACTAGTGCACCTATACATCTGACAAGTGTATTAGGTGTGTTGGGGACACAAGAGACTTCTTGTATCGTGATTGCAGGGTTGCTTGAGAGGGATATCTTTGACCTCTTCCTCCCTGAGTTCGATAAACCTTGGGTGATCAACTTAAGGGAAACTTGCTGCTGTTCTACAAACCTCTGCTCTTGGAGGCCCAACACTGTCTACAAGAATAGAAGCACCCGTAGACATCAATGCCCCCGTGGTTCATCCCTGCATATTTCAAGAAGACTCAAGCATCTAAGCTTGGGGATGCCCAAGGCATCCCCTTCTTCATCGACAAATTATCAGGTTTCTTCTCTTGAAACTATATTTTTATTCTGTCACATCTTATGTGCTTTACTTGGAGCGTCTGTGTGCCTTTATTTTCGTTTTGTTATTTTCATTATCTGAATAAATTCATGCTTGTGTGGGAGAGAGACACGCTCCGCTGTTGCATATGAACACATGTGTTCTTAGCTTTACTTTTAATGTTCATGGCGAAGGTTGAAACTGCTTCGTTAATTGTTATATGGTTGGAAACAGAAAATGCTGCATGTGGTAATTGGTATAATGTCTTGAATAATTTGATACTTGGCAATTGTTGTGCTCATATAGATCATGTTTAAGCTCTTGCATCATGTACTTTGCACCCATTAATGAAGAACTACATAGAGCTTGTTAAAATTTGGTTTGCATGAATAGTTTCTCTAGAGTCTAGATATTTTCTGGTTAAGGTGTTTGAACAACAAGGGATACGATGTAAAGTCTTATAATGTTTACAATATGTTCATATGTGAGTCTTGCTGCACCGTTTTATACTTGAGTTTGCTTTCAAACAACCTTGCTAGCCTAGCCTTGTATTGAGAGGAATTCTTCTCGTGCATCCAAATCCTTGAGCCAAATACTATGCCATTTGTGTCCACCATACCTACCTACCACATGGTATTTCGCTGCCATTCCAAAGTAAATTACTTCATGTGCTACCTTTAAACAATTCAAAACTTTATTACTCCTTATTTGTGTCAATGTTTTATAGCTCATGAGGAAGTATGTGGTGTTTTATCTTTCAATCTTGTTGGGCAGCTTTCACCAATGGACTAGTGGCTTCATCCGCTTATCCAATAATTTTGCAAAAAGAGCTGGCGCGGGGTTCCCAGCCCCAAATTAATCAACCTTCATTAATAATTCTCTTCACATGTTTTGCTCTGATTCATCAGTAAGCAACTTAATTTTGTAAATAGACAGTCCTTCATGGTATGTTAATGTTGGAAGGCACCCGAGGATTCGGTTAGCCATGGCTTGTGTAAGCAAAAGGTTGGGAGGAGTGTCAACCATAAATAAAACTAAAATACATGTGTAAACAAAAGAGAAGAGGGATGATCTAGCTTGCTGGTAGAGATAACGTCCTTCATGGGAGCCGCTCTTTGAAAGTCTGTATGGCATGGGGGTTAGAGTGCCCACTACCATTCGTTGACAACAACAAACACCTCTCAAAACTTTACTTTTATGCTCTCTATATGATTTCAAAACTTAAAAAGCTCTAGCACATGATTTAATCCCTGCTTCCCTCTGCGAAGGGCCAATCTTCTACTTTTATGTTGAGTCAGTTCACCTACTTCTTTCTATCTTAGAAGCAAACACTTGTGTAAACTGTGTGCATTGATTCTTACATGTTTACCTATTGCACTTGTTATATTACTTTGTGTTGACAATTATCCATGAGATAAATATGTTGAAGTTGAAAGCAACTGCTGAAACTTATATCTTGCTTTGTGTTGCTTCAATGCCTTTACTAAGAATTTATTGCTTTATGAGTAACTCTTATGCAAGTCTTATTGATGCTTGTCTTGAAAGTATTATTCATGAAAAGTCTTTGCTATATGATTCATTTGTTTACTCATTGTCTTCACCATTGCTTCGAATCGATGCATTCATCTCATATGCTTTACAATAGTATTGATTAAGATTATGATAGCATGTCACTTCAGAAATTATCTTTGTTATCGTTTACCTACTCGAGGGCGAGTAGGAACTAAGCTTGGGGATGCTTGATACGTCCCAAATGTATCTATAATTTCTTATGTTCCATGCTACTTTTATGATGATACTCACATGTTTTATACACATTATATGTCATTATTATGCGATTTCCGGAACTAACGTATTGACGAGATGCCGAACGGCCAGTTGTTGTTTTCTGCTATTTTTGGTTTCAGAAATCCTAGTAAGGAAATATTCTCGAAATCGGACGAAATCAACGCCCAGCATCTTAGAAATCCACGAAGCTTCCAGAACACCCGGGAGGGACCAGAGGAGAGCCACAGGGGGCCCACACATGGGGCTGGCGCGGCCCGGGGGGGCGCCCCCCTATTGTGTGGCGGCTTCGTACCCCCTCCGACTCCGCCCCTTCGCCTATTTAAAGGTCCCTGACCTAAATCTTCGATACGGAAAAGCCACGGTACGAGAAACCTTCCAGAGCCGCCGCCATCGCGAAGCCAAGATCTGGGGGACAGAAGTCTCTGTTCCGGCACGCCGCCGGGACGGGGAAGTGCCCCGGAAGGCATCTCCATCGACACCACCGCCATCTTCATCACCGCTGTTGTCTCCCATGAGGAGGGAGTAGTTCTCCATCGAGGCTAAGGGTTGTACCGGTAGCTATGTGGTTCATCTCTCTCTCCTATGTACTTCAATACAATGATCTCATGAGCTGCCTTACATGATTGAGATCCATATGATGAGCTTGTAATCTAGATGTCGTTATGCTATTCAAGTGGATTTTACTTATGTGATCTCCGGAGACTCCTTGTCCCACGTGTGTAAAGGTGACGAGTGTGTGCACCGTGTGGGTCTCTTAGGCTATATTTCACGGAATACTTATTCACCGAGTTATGATTTGAGTTGGATGTCTCTATGAAATTGTGGTGTGTTAGTACCTCTTATGAATGCTCACGGTGACGGCGTGGGGTGTTTATTAGTACTTGGGAATACATCTTTAAGGTTTGCCTACATGATGAATTAGTGTTCGTTATCTTGCCAAAGAGTAATTCAGAATCGCATAGTGAAGTGCTTATTTATATTCCTTTATGATTGCAATGTTGAGAGTGTCCACTAGTGAAAGTATGATCCCTAGGCCTTGTTTCCAAATACTGCAATCATCGCTTATTTACTTGTTTTATCGCATCTTTACTTCCTGCAATATTACTACCATCAACCGCACGCCTGACAAGCTATTTTTCGGCGCCGTTACTACTGCTCATATTCATTCATACCACTTGTATTTCACTATCTCTTCGCCGAACTAGTGCACCTATACATCCGACAAGTGTATTGGGTGTGTTGGGGACACAAGAGACTTCTTGTATCGTGATTGCAGGGTTGCTTGAGAGGGATATCTTTGACCTCTTCCTCCCTGAGTTCGATAAACCTTGGGTGATCTACTTAAGGGAAAACTTGCTTCTGTTCTACAAACCTCTGCTCTTGGAGGCCCAACACTGTCTACAGGAAAAGGAGTGTGCGTAGACATCACCCAACAAGATTGAAAGATAAAACACCACATACTTCCTCATGAGCTATAAAATATTGAAACAAATAAGAGGTAATAACTTTTGAATTGTTTAAAGGTAGCACATGAAGTATTTACTTGGAATGGCAGGGAAATACCACATAATAGGTAGTTATGGTGGACACTGATGGCATTGGTTTGGTTTAAGGGTTTGGATGCACGAGAAGTATTCCCTCTCGGTACATGTCTTTGGCTAGCAAGGTTAATTAGCAAGCATAAGAGTTGAGGGAAACAAACAAATATACATGTGATAGAAACAATCATGCATCTTACTTGTAAGCACAAACAATTTTAACTTCAGAATACTAAGCTAGGAACTAACAAGAAACATAATAACATATCTACATGTATTTCCTCTTCTCTACTTAAAACTCAAAGTGTTGTTGCTATTCACCAATGCTAAGTTTGCCAAAACCAAATAGATTACTCAATGCTCCCAAAGTGATACCAATACTAATAACAAGATCAATCATATAATAGAAATTGCAAACTAAAATAAGATGTGCAATATGTAAATGATAAGACTTCTCATTAATATTCCATAACGATAACTCACACCAAGGGATACATAGATAACCAACTAAAGAGAGATACTTCCATACCGCAACACATCTTATATGATAACTTCCCTACTCATGATATGACACTATTTGATAATTAAAAGGTAAAAGATAGTGATGATGTGATACCGCGCCACTCCCCCAAGCTTTGAACAAATCAAGGGGGTGCCAATACCGATGATGAATTACTCCTTCGGCGGTGGTGATGGCCCGTTCCTGCGACTCTTAAAGATCTCCTTCAGCTTCAGCTTCTCAGTTTGGCAATTCTGCACTAAGACTCGAAGAGATTCATTGTTATCCAAAGATGGCGGTGGTGTCCTTGTGATGGGAATTGAGTGATATTCCAGCATTCTGCGAAGTCGGTTGTTCTCCTCCTGAAGTATCTCCACCTCCCTTCTCAGAGCACGGTATTGATCACAAAACTCATCGGTGACCCGTAGTGCTTCCTCCACAGCAGGGAAAGAGTTGAGGCTAAGAGCAGGCGGTAGAGGTCCCTGCAAGTTATGAGAAAAAGAACGTCCAGTGTTAACCGATCCCACCAAGATTTGCTTACTCCTCACCGATTGCCGCTTTCTTTTTGCTGATGACATCTCCCTTATTTCAACTCGGGATTATGAATATCTTCCTCCAAAGGCTCCTTGTCCTTGTTGTTGGAGGCCATGATGCTTCTAGATCAAAAACAGAACCTGGCAGAAACAGCTCGAAACAAAACGCGACGAGAAAACGATATACGGACCTCCAGGGGTCCGGGGGATTATATAGCAGAAATTTTCACGACAAACGGAAAGTACCAGGTCGAACCAGAGTCGGAGGGGGACAACGAGGGGCTCTCCCCATAGGGCGGCGCGGCCAGGCTGGGGCCCGCGCCGGCCTATGAGGGCACGCCCTCGTGCGTCTCCCACTCCGTTTCGATCTCGTAATTTTTCATATTTCCCAAAAATAGCAAAAACATTGTTCGGAAAGTTAAACGCGGACTTTTTCTTACCAATACTGTTACCTATTCAAAGTCGAACTCCGCAGATCTGTCAATTTGGCCTTTGATGAAGGCTTCCGGAGTTACCACTCGAATAACATCAACATCTTCATTATAAGAATCACCGGAGATATAATGCTTGAGTCTTTGTCCATTTACCACTTGTGTGGCATTACCTTGCAGAGAGCTAATTTTAATTGCTCCTGAACGATACACCTCATCAATGACATATGGTCCTTCCCATTTTGAGAGTAATTTCCCTGCAAATAATCTGAGACGAGACCGATACAATAGGACTTTATCCCCAATATTAAATTCTCTTTTGATAATTCTTCTATCATGCCATTTCTTAACTTTCTCTTTAAAGAGTTTAGCATTTTCATATGCTTCACTTCTCCATTCATCTAGAGAACTCAATTGTAGCAATCTTTTCTTACCGGCAAGTTTAGGATCCTTATTTAGTTCTCTCACAGCCCAGTAAGCCTTGTGCTCTAGTTCTAAAGGTAAATGACAAGCTTTCCCATAAACCCATAGGATTTTTATAAGCAGTTCTATAAGCCCATAGTGCTTCCTTCAATTTAATAGCCCAGTTCTTTCTAGATTTATTAACAGTCTTTTGCAAGATAGATTTAATCTCTCTATTTGATAATTCTACTTGCCCACTAGTTTGAGGATGATAAGCGGAAGCAATTCTATGATTAATACCATATTTAGCAAGAGTTTTTCTAAAACCACCATGAATAAAATGAGATCCTCCATCAGTCATAAGATATCTAGGAACTCCAAATCTAGGAAAAATAATATCTAAAAGCATTCTTAAAGAGGTCGCACCATCAGCACTTTTTGTAGGTATGGCTTCCACCCATTTAGTAACATAATCAACAACGACAAGTATATGAGTGTTACCTTTTGAAGAAGGGAAAGGACCCATGAAGTCAAATCCCCAACAATCGAATGGTTCAATAACAAGAGTATAATTCATAGGCATTTCATTGCGTCTGGAGATATTGCCAACCCTTTTAACATTCATCACAAGATAAAATAAACTTTCTTGCATCTTTGAAGAGAGTTGGCCAATAAAAACCTGATTGTAGATCCTTTTGCGCGGTTCTATCTCCGGCGTGATGTCCTCCATAAACACTACCATGACACTTACTCAATATCTCTTGTTGTTCATATTCGGGAACACATCTTCGTAGAATACCATCCACTCCTTCTTTATATAAGTGTGGGTCATCCCAAAAATAATGCCTCAAGTCATAAAAGAATTTCCTCCTTTGGCTGAGCTGAAAAGGTTGGAGGCAAGTACTTGGATACAATAAAGTTAGCATAATCAGCGTACCAAGGACTACCTCGCGAGCTCACCTTTATTACAGCCAATTGTTCATTTGGAAAACTATCATTAACAGGAACAGGATCATAAGTAATATTTTCCAATCTAGACAAATTATCAGCAAAATCACTAGCATCACACATAATTTCAAAAGGCAAGTTCCAATCAGGAGGTTCAACCACAGGAGCAGTCGTTAAGGCTTTCTTTAGAGTTTCAAAAGCTTCCTTACAATCATCATTAAAAACAAAAGGTACATCTTTTTGAAGAAGATTAGTAAGAGGCTTTGAAATCTTGGAGAAATCTTTAATAAATCTCCGATAAAACCCAGCATGATCAAGAACACTACAAATACGTTTAACATCCCTAGGATAGGGCATCTTCTCAATTGCTTCAACTTTAGCTCTATCAACTTCAATACCTCTCTCGGAAATTTTATGTCCCAATACAATTCCTTCATTAACCATAAAGTGGCATTTCTCCCAATTAAGAACAAGGTTAGTTTCTTCACATCTATGCAATACTTTATCAAGGTTTCGCAAGAAATTATCAAAAGAATTCCCATAGACAGAAAAATCATCCATGAATACCTCTACAATATTCTCACATTTTAGACAACCTTTCTAACATTTGATCAATAAAGGGTAAAGGGTAATGATCTTTCTTAGTAACCTTATTAACTTTTCGATAATCAATGCACATTCTATACCCTACAACTACTCTTTGAGGGATGAGCTCATCATTATCATTAGGCACAACGAGTCATTCCTCCTTTCTTAGGAAAACAATGCACAGGACTAACCCATCTACTATCAGCAATAGGATATATAATACCAGCTTCAAGAAGTTTTAATACCTCATTCCTTACCACATCCTTCATCTTCGGAATTAGACGACGCTGATGTTCAACAACAGGCTTCGCATCATCCTCCATATTGATAGCATGTTGGCAAATAGAGGGAGAAATCCCCTTCAAGTCATCAAGAGTGTAGCCAATAGCTCCTCGGTGTTTCTTCAATATTTCCAATAACCTTTCTTCCTCAATATCTGAAAGCTTAGAACTAATAATAACAGGATATATTTTCTTATCATCAATATGAGCATACTTAAGATTATCGAGCAACGGTTTTAAATCAAAAACAGGATCTTCCTTTGGTGGTGGTGTTGTACCTAAATCTTCAACCGGCAAGTCATGTTTAAGAATAGGTTGACGAAGGAAAATTTCATCAAGCTCATTTCTTTCTTCCCTAAAGACTTCACTCTCACTATTCTCCAAATGTTGCTGCAAAGGATTATTAGGAGCAAGAGCAATAGACGCGCACTGTTCAACTCTAAAATCATTATTAGGCAAATCACTTTATAAGGAGTTTTGGCAAATTTAGAGAAATTAAACTCATAAGATTCACCAGCAAATTTAGTCACAATCTTTTCCTTCTTGCAATCTATAACAGCTCCACAAGTATTTAGGAAAGGTCTACCAAAAATAATAGGACAAGACTTACTTGCAGCAGAACCAAGTACCAAAAAGTCAGCAGGATATTTAATCTTACCACATAGAACTTCCACATCTCGAACAATACCAACAGGAGAGATAGTTTCTCTATTAGCTAGCCGAATAACCACATCAATATCTTCAAGTTCACAAGAACCAATTTCATGCATGATCTCCGTATAAAGCTCATAAGGAATGGCGCTAACACTTGCACAATTGTCGCATAAACCATAATAACAATGATCACCAATTCTAATAGAGAGCATAGGAACACTGGCTTTCCTAGACTTATTAGGATGCGAAACAATATTAGAAGCATCTTCACAGAAAATAATATGACCATCTTCTACATTTTCGGTCACAAGATCTTTAACTATTGCAACAGCAGGTTCAACCTTTATTTGTTCTTCAGGTTCTATAGGTTTCTTTGCACTTTTATTAACCGCACTAGATATAACAGAGTACTCCTTCATTTTAGAAGGGAAAGGATTTTTTTCAATCTAAGATTCAGGAAGAATATGATCAACAGTTTCAATTATAGCACATTTATTTATAGATGAATCAGTTTTATCTTTATATGGTTCATGATACTTATCAAAATTCTTCCTAGGCAATTCAAAGTGAGAGGCAAAAGCTTTATAAAAATTTGCAACGACTTGAGAATCAAGACCATAAGTAGCACTCATATTACGAAATTTATCTGTATCCATAAAAACTTCAATGCATTTATAATCATAGTTTATACCTGACTCTCTATCTTTGTCGTTCTCCCATCCTTCAGTATTCTCCTAGATCCGATCAAGAAGGTCCCTTTTAAACTCTTCTTTGTTGCGTGTAAATGATCCGGAACAAGAAGTATCCAAGCAAAGTCTTATCTTGAAAAGACAGTCTTGCATAGAAATTATCAATAATAATATTACCAGGAAGCTCATGAATGGGGCATTTGAGCATTAAAGACTTCAATCTCCCCCACGCTTGGGCAATACTCTCTCCATCATGAGGCCAGAAATTATATATGCGGTTCCGATCTTTGTGAATTTCACTTGGAGGATAGAATTTGGAATAAAATAAAGGCACAATGTCCTCCCAATCAAGAGAATCCCTATTCTTCAGCAATTTATACCAATGCGCTGCTTTACCAGACAGCGATATAGAGAATAGTTTCTTCCTAACTTCATCCATAGCAATACCTGCACATTTGAATAACCCGCATAATTCATGTAAAAACAGTAAATGATCACCAGGATGGACAGTTCCATCCCCTTCATAGCGGTTATCCACAACACGTTCAATAATTTTCATAGGTATTTTGTATGGAACCTCTTTCTCACCTGACGCCTGATCCACTACCTTTGCAGTAGTAGTAGATTTTCCAAAGAGGAATTCAAGACAAGACCTCTCCATAATGAATTATAGCAGCAGGCAGAAATAAAAATAGCACGTATAGTAAAGGTTTCCCTTACCAATTCCACTTACCAATAGCGCTTCACTCCCCGGCAACGGCGCCAGAAAATAGTCTTGATGACCCACAAGTATAGGGGGTGTATCGTAGTACTTTTGATAAATAAGAGTGTCGAACCCAACGAGGAGCAGAAGGTGTTGACAAGCAGTTTCGATGAAGGATTCACCGTAAATGCTCACGAGACAAGTATTCAGGGGGTTTTAATATAGCAGTTGAATAAAGTACAAGTAAGTAAAGTGCGAGAGAAATAATTGCAGCGAGTGGCCCAATCCTTTTTAGCACAAAGGACAAGCCGGTTTGTTTAGTTATAATGACCAAACGTTCTTGAGGACACACGGGAATTTAGTCTAGTGCTTTCGCTTCATATAGCTGATTAATCTTCATTGTTTTGATAAGTGTTGTGTGGGTGAACCTATGCTAATGCACCACCCTTCCTAGGACTAATACATACTTGTGATTATACCCCTTGCAAGCATCCGCAAATACAAGAAAGTAATTAAGATAAATCTAACCACGACCTTAAACTGCGAGATCCTCGCTATCCCTCCCGCATCGATATACCAATGGGGGTTTAGGTTTCGTCACTCCGGCAACCCCGCAATTAGCAAACGAATACAAGATGTATTCCCCTAGGCCCATAAATGGTGAAGTATCATGTAGTCGACGTTC
>NC_061514.1:218518621-218564215 GCF_022539505.1 Lolium rigidum
CACCACCACCAATACATCACATTAATTATATAAATGAGATTCACCAAAAAGAATTTCAAAATTTAAATAAAAACTTCATGCGGCCATTGTGTCGAACAGGTGGCAGACATAAATTCAGAATTGTGTGCCACCCTATTACACACTGGTTTCTTCCCTAAACCCCTTTAATCCTTGATCATTGCACCCTCTTACAACCCCTGCTTCACCCTAGTACCTGCCCTGGTCGATTAAAGTGAGAGGAGAGGGAAAGAAACCCTAGACTAATGCATACCGTGGCCATGCCGGCCACTTTGGCCACCATCTCTCCAGCCCTCCTTTCAACCCATGCCCTTGTCCTGGAGCATCTCTAACACTCAAGGAATCGAATGGTACAAGCCTCTGCGACGCCACGGCTCGGCATTGGCCAGAACGCGCGCGCCCAAAAGCATGCCAGAGCATGCCAACCAACGCGGTGAGCGCGCACTGGCCGCGCCAGTACGTCGCCCACTCGAACGCGACCGTCCTCGCCCTGCATCCCTACCGCGACGTTGAGCAGCTACTCCCCGCTCTCTACACGCTAGACGAGCGCCCATGCCTGCCCTGCACCGTCGCCGTCGTCCTCGACCAAATGATGCCGCACGCTCTGCCGCAAACCACCGCACGCTCCCGAGCCATCCCGTCGCCTTTTCTCGCGCCGGCCTAGCCGTTGAGCATCGCCGGGACGACGCCTACAAGATGCCGTCCTCGCCTTGCCCCTTCGATCGACGAAGAGGCCACGCCGTCGACGCTCCTCCACAACCACACCCGGCCACCTTGCTCCCTCTATAAATAGCGACGATCGGCACCTCCTCTCTTCACACAATCCACTCCCCTCACCTCACTGAGTCTTCTCCACCCATCAATTTCACCAGACCTCGCCGGAGCTGCTCGAATCGCGAGCTCAAGACCGCCGGAGCCCGCGGAAGCTCCGCTTCGATTGGCGCTTCCCCGAGCGCCGCCGCTGCTCCCAGGGCTTCCTCATCTACTACATCTTCTCCGCGCACCTTGCCAGAGTCCTGCAACGGCCTGGTAGGCTCTCCCACCCCCTAAGCTCGCCGCCAGTGAGCCGTCGCTCGTCGGAGACGACGATGCTCCAGCACCGTCGATCTTCTTTCTAATCCTACGGTCGAGATGGAAAATAACGTTTCGCTGTTTAAAGAGGCGCCGACAGGTGGCCCCCACCTCGTCAGCGCGGCCCGAGCGCACCAGATGCGTGTTGGGCTGCGAAGTAGATTTTAAACCCGTTTCGGCCCAGTAACGTTTCCCGCCTAGCCCACGATTTCAAATCTAGTTTAATCTTATTCAAATTTGCTCTGCTGAAGGTTTAGTAAATTTTGAATAGTTTGAAATCGGCCAAACCAAATTTAGCAAACTTTATACCGTTGGAAAGCTCATGAATTTACCTATCCAATGCCACTGGCCCCATCACCAATTTCATTGTAGATTTAATTAGACAAAAAAGACAAGACATGAACTTTTGAACATTCAAACTTTATTTAAAATTCAACCAGTAATAGATTTTGAAGTAATTCCAATTCTAATAAATCACAAATGATGTCCTCTAATTGATTATGCAATAACATAGCCCTGTTGTTTGTATGATCATGGACTAGATCAAATAAAATGGCTATGTAGTCATTTCTAGAGCATTTTTAAAGTGGAATTCAAACTCAACCCTAATATGAGAGTTACCTCTCATTTAAATTTTGATCCTAAGTACTAATAACCAGGGGGAATGACTTAGGCTAATGAACCCTTGAGAATTATCACTTAGAGATTTTAATCCATTTAAATGTTAAGTTTTAAAACTATGTGAAGTGTAGCACTTCAATTAAATTGAACTCACATATAATAGATATGAAATGTTGACTTTGGGTCAACCTATATTTCATACCTTATTATTATATGAAGAGATTAAATCTTAATAAAAGGTAATGAAAAGAAATGAATTCCTTTAAAGATCTACATACCAAATTTAAGAAATAGGAATAATGAGAGGAAATTATTTTCTTTCAAATAAGGACTAAGCAAATAATCCACCATGCCAGGTTTGATTGATGATAGGACTAGTGTGTGAACTCTTTTGAGTGTTTCTAGTTTAGTATGTGAGCTTGGTTTAGTATTTATACCTCGTATTCGTATATAGACGCTAGTAACGAGGAATACCAAGAGGAGGAGGGCTACTCACAGGAAGAAGAAGAGAACTTCGATAACTACCCAGCTCAAGGCAAGCTAACCCTTGCTAAACACAAGTGCTTAGCTCTACAAGAGCAAAGGCACCATCACACTTTACTTTTATGTATTACCTATCCCATGTTTTTTTTATTTACATTTACTTCTGCTTATTTATTTCAAAGCACTTTTTGATTCATGATTCACTTGGTCTAGAGTAGACAAATACTTGGAATAGATTAGCACCACTCAAAGCTAGATAGCACCCCTCATATAGTAGCTAGTGCTAATCAATTAAAATTGACTACTCTAGATGGGAACATGGTGAAGTGAAATGGCTTTGAAAGAAAGTAAAGTGGGGGTGGATTTGAACAAGAGAAGATGGTGATTTTTGATAAAGTTGATAATTGAGTTTGAATGCGATACCCTTCCAATTTTACAAGTACCCCCACAATACCTGATTATGGGTAGGGCTTAACTAGAAACTTGTGTATTTTAGTATGGGTTCCCTCTGAACAAGCATCATAGGGGTTACGCTGCGGCTGCCTCCGTTAAGTGTGGAATGATGTTAATATGAGGTGAATGTACGGCCCAAGCCCTGTGCAGTTCCCGGGTTGACTGCGGTTTTCACCGGGAGGCCAAGCTCATGGGGAGAGGTGCTCATACTAGCATATATAAGTGAAAGGTTATGGTTGATGATCCGCGTACTGTGTTACGATGATTCGGGGTTATCCTCGACGGATGTAATCAAAAGTTGTGGCACAAGAGTACAACCTCTGCAGAGTGTTAAACCTATTCGAATAGCCGTGTCCACGGTTACGGACGATTGGAAAGGCCATACTATCTCCGTTATCATTAAACTGTTTTGGTTCTAGAAAGGAATGGTGGATTGAAAGGTGACATTATGGTGAACCATAATGAGTTGTGGGAATGACACTAATGTTCCCACTTGAGTTAGTCTAGCACATGATTTAAGCTTTTACCAAAGATTTATGAAACTAAAACTTAGCTTTATGCAAATAAACCTAGAGCTTAGCACCCCCTTATACCTAAATGAGTATTTATCTTAGAGTTAGTTCGCGAGTACTTTAAAAGTACTCATGGCTTCGCCCTGGCTATTCAAATGCCAGACTTTGAAGAGGAGCAACAGTATCAGGATGACGGACAGCAGGACGTCTACGATAACTAGGATCGTCTTCTAACGTCAAGTGTTGCCTGTGGAATAGATAGTCCACTACTACTACGCTTCCGCTACTTATTTGTGATGTTGAACAATCTATTTGTGTAATATTGGATCATGTGATCCCTTGTTGTAAGACTCTATGTGTTGTAATAAATGATGACTCGAACTACTTACTATTATGTCTCGCAAAAACAATCTTCCCGGGATTGCGATGTATGATGTAATAGGGCATCCGGACTTAAAAATTCGGGTGTTGACAAGTTGGTATCGAGCCATTGTTTGACCTTAGGAGACCCTAGTTAGAATGGACGCTCAAAAACTTAGTTTCAAATTCCATGAATTGACTAGTTATGAAAACCTTATTCATTTTCTTACCTTGAAGAGTCTATTACAAACTTTAAATTCATGCCCTTCTTATAAGTGAATTAAAATTTGGAACACTTGCACTCCTCTAACTTAATCATCTAATCTCTCTACAGATGGATCACGTCGTGGACGCGCAGCCCTTTCTCCAGACTGAGTTCTATCAGTTGGGGAACGGTGGAGAGCTCATCTTTGAGAGGGACCTCTTCTCCCTCTCCGAGTACCTCGGGCGCCCACCACCGGAAGTCTTTGGGGGAATGCTCAATGACCAGCCCGGTGGTCAACTTCAGTGGGTGATCATGGTGGACCTTCGTGGAAGGTTCACGCTCCCAATGAGCGCAAGGATCCGAGCTTCTCCTTCGGGGAGAACAACCGGGCGGATGGTCTCGCAAGGGGACTTCGAGAAGGGCTCGCACGTCTGTGCGGGCAAAACTTCATGGACTTCGAGGATAGTCGCTTCTTGCACTACGCGAGGCACAACTCCCTCGGAGTGCCAATGAACCTGCCGTCGCACCCGCAACTTCGTCACCATGTTGATCATCTGGACTTCATGCTGAACGAGACCCGCATCGACCTCGACAACTCCCGCGAATACGCCAACCACACTCACATCCGAGCTGGCGCAGCAGCGGACACCATCGGGGTGATCGCCGGAGAACGCAGGGCACTCCGCCGTGCCAACCGAAGAAGGATCACGCCATCAACCGCCTCAAGGCCAGGATCGCCACTCCGAAGGCGACCATCGCCGCCCAAGCCGAGCAGATCCCGGAGCCGGAGGGCGAAGGTGAAGGGGAGGACATCCAGTGGGGACGGCTACTCCTACGTCAGCAACGACGACGACTACGAGGAGGAGGAAGACGACGACCTGGAGTTCCACCCTTACGAGGAAGGCCACGAGCACCTCGATGCCGGGGTGGACAATGTCTACCCTATCAACGTCGATGGCGAGTAGTCCCGTCTGAGCACTTGCGTCCCGTGTTATGTATCTGTCCTTTGTAACCGCCCCATGTATCGTAGTTTGTTGAAAGGGTTCTTAAAACCCTCCTGAACATTTGGCTTGTAATATGTGCTACCTCCATGACTATGTTTGTGTGTGTGTAATATTATTATTATGAATCAAGTTTAAATTGAAATTTTATCCCAAAATGAGCCATAGACATTTCCCTCTTATCTCATGATCCCTATCACTGTTCAGATGGCACCCCCAACTCGCAACGAGACCGCAATGATGCAGATGTTGCAGCAGATGATGACTGAAAGAGAAGCTGAGAGAGTTGACCGTCAAGCCAACTTAGCTGCACTTCAACAGCTTGCTCAGGGCAATCAAGGCCACGGAAACCACGACCACCCGGGGTCAAAGCCGAAAACTTCCAGAACACTAACCCACCGGTGTTCGAGCAAGACAGAGGAACCCCTCGATGCCGATGATTGGCTCCAAACTATGGAGAACAATCTCGAGGTTGCCGGAGTGGAGGACAACGAGAAGGTGTTGTTCGCCACCCACTATCTGGCTGGACCTGCACGTGCCTGGTGGACAAGTACCCGCGCCTTACATGCGGGGCAAATGATGACTTGGGAGGATTTCAAACTCAAGTTTAGCAAGTATCATGTGCCCCCGGGTTTGATTAAGAAGATGAGGGATGAGTTCAGGGAACTGAAGCAAGGCAGAATGACCGTGGTAGAATACCGTGACAAGTTCCTCACTTTGTCAAGGTACGCCCCGGATGAGACGGACACCGTCGAGAAAAGGAAGGAGAGGTTTCTGAATGGACTCCATGATGAGATGCAGACTGTGCTGATCAACATTCCCTTTGCTGATCTAGAAGCCCTCGTTGACTCCGCCATTCAGATGGAGGGGAAGATACACCAAGCCAATGAGAACCGCAAGCGCCGTATGATGAACCAGAGTGGGCCCAGCCACAACCACAAGTATCGCCCCAGCTCAAGTGGAGGGTTCGCCCCAAGAAACAACAAGCCCCCGATGCAGAATCCACGTCCGAGTTATCAGAACCGGAGTGGAGGAAACCCCAGGCCAGGAGGCCACCACAACTACAACAACAACAACAACCACAACAACAACTTCAACCGCGCTCCACCTCGCGCCCCCAACAACAACTCCAACACCGCTCCAAGGACTGGGAGCAATGCTGTTCCCATCACCCCCAAGGACAAATCCACCTACAACTGCTACGAGTGCGGAGTGGCTGGGCACTTCTCCTATGAATGCCCCAAGAAGCTCGCCAAGACCGCCGCCAACACCTCAGGCCCTGCACAGCAGCAGCGTCGTGTCACCACCAACAAGAAGTTCGCCCCCAACAACCCGAACAACCGCAACGGCCGCCTCTACCACATGAATGCAGAAGAAGCTCGAGGAGGCCCCGTACGTTGTGCCGGGTATGTTCTCTCGTTAACTCAATACCCGCAAGAGTGCTGTTTGATTCTAGAGCATCGCATTCATTCATTACCGAAGATTTTGCATGCACTAGTAAGATTCAACCCATCAGTTTGAAGCATGTCATGATAGTTCAAATACCCGGATCAACAACTAAAGCTAGAAAAATTTGCAAAGATGTGCCAATCAGAATACATGAAATAGAATTCTATGCAAATTTGATTGTTCTGGGAGCCAAAGGTTTGGAAGTAGTCCTCGGAATGGACTGGATGGCGAAACATCATGGACTGATTGATTGTGCCAAGAAGGCCATCACCATGACTAGTAGCACCGGAATAATAGTCGAACACATATCTGAAAAGATGCCCAGAAAATTCACTTGTAACCAAAGCCTAGCCAAACCCACCTTGGATCAGATCAGGGTCGTTTGTCGATATCCTGATGTGTTTCCAGATGATCTACCGGGTATGCCCCCAGATCGGGATATCGAGTTTATCATCGAGTTAATCCCCGGAACCGGACCTATAGCCCAGAGAGCCTACAGCGATGAACCCGGCAGAGTTAGTGGAACTGAAGAAGCAACTGGATGATATGCTATTCAAAGGTCTGATTCAACCAAGTGCGTCACCTTGGAGATCGCCAGTTTTGTTTGTGGATAAGAAGGACGGTGCCACTCGTTTGGTTACGGACTATCGTAAGCTCAACGATGTCACCATTAAGAACAAGTATCCGTTGCCCAAGATAGAAGATCTGTTTGACCAACTGACCGGAGCCCAAGTATTCTCGAAGATTGATCTACGAACAGGATACCATCAGCTGAAGATTCGTGCCACCGATATTCCAAAAACTGCCTTTACCACCAGATATGGATTGTATGAGTACAATGTCATGTCATTTGGATTGACCAATGCCCCCGCTTATTTCATGAATCTCATGAATAAGATCTTTATGAACTTCCTGGACAAGTTTGTGGTTGTCTTCATCGACGACATCCTCATTTACTCCAAGTCCGAAGAAGAACATGAGCAACATTTGGAAGTGGTACTAGATACCCTCCGGGAGCATCAGTTGTATGCCAAGTTCAGCAAGTGTGAGTTCTGGTTGAAAGAACTAGGATTCTTGGGTCATATCTTGTCAGCCGGAGGAATTGCCGTTGACCCCGCAAAAATCAAGACTCGTTGAAGAATGGAAAGCCCCAACCACCCGCACCGAAGTCCGTGCATTTCTCGGATTGGCGGGATATTACCGCCGATTCGTTGAAGGATTCTCGAGCATAGCAAGACCGATGACTCAATTGTTGAAGAAGGACCGGAAGTTCGAATGGACCGACAAGTGTGAAGAGAGCTTTCAACAGCTCAAGCTAAGATTGACAACAGCCCCAATACTGGTTATGCCGGACATTACCAAGCCATTTGATGTGTACTGTGACGCCTCCAAGATTGGTCTTGGATGTGTGCTGATGCAAGAAGGCAAAGTAATATCTTACCTATCAAGACAGCTGAAGCAGCATGAACAGAACTACCCAACCCATGACTTAGAGCTAGCAGCGGTGGTGTTAGCACTCGAAAGTATGGCGTCATTACCTCATGGGTAATCGATGCGAGGTTTACTCGGATCACAAGAGTCTCGAAGTATATCTTCACGCAGAAGGAGCTGAATATGAGACAACGCGGATGGATAGAGTTAATCAAGGATTACGACATGGAAATCCACTATCACCCCGGCAAGGCCAATGTGGTAGCGGATGCTCGAGTAGACCGCCGTGTCAGTTGAACTCCACGTTAGCAATTGAGCAACCTAGCCTGTTTGAAGAGTTTGAACAGTTTAGGCTTGAACTGGTTAGCGAAGGATATCTCGCCAGCATTGAACTCCAACCCACCCTGATTAGTCAGATCAAGGAAGCTCAGAAAGGAAATGCTAGCATTGAGGGAATCAAGAACCAAATAGCCGTCGGAAAAGCACCGGGATTCACCGTAGATGAAGAAGGAGTGCTATGGTATAACAAGCGCCTGTGCGTACCGTCAGACTCAGAATTGAAGCAAGTTATTCTGAAAGAAGCTCACAACACCTTATACTCCATTCACCCCGGAGGAACCAAGATGTACCAGGATTTGAAGGAACAATTCTGGTGGCATGGAATGAAGAGAGAAATTGGAAGCTACATCGCCAAGTGTGACATCTGTCAAAGAGTCAAAGCCGAACACCAACGCCCCGCAGGACTGTTGCAACCCCTACAGATTCCCGAATGGAAGTGGGATTCCATAGGAATGGACTTCATCACCGGACTGCCCAAGTCTAGTAAAGGAAATGATTCCATTTGGGTAGTGGTCGACAGACTAACCAAAGTCGCCCACTTCATCCCCGTCAAGACCACCTATCAAGGACCGAGACTTGCGGAGTTATACATCTCAAGAATAGTCAGCCTGCACGGAACCCCGAAGTCGATAGTATCCGACAGAGGATCCCAATTCACCTCCGCATTCTGGCAGAAAGTACATGAAGGACTCGGAACTCGTTTGAATTTCAGCACAGCCTATCACCCGCAGACGGATGGACAGACCGAAAGAGTCAACCGGATACTAGAAGATATGTTGAGAGCATGTGTGCTAGAGTATGGATCTAAGTGGGAAGACTACTTGCCGTACGCAGAATTCTCGTACAACAACAGCTACCAAGCCAGCTTGCAGATGGCCCCCTTCGAAGCCTTGTACGGAAGGAAGTGCCGTACCCCTCTGAATTGGTCGGAAGTAGGAGAGAGTCAAATCTTTGGACCAGATATTCTCCGAGAAGCCGAAGAGAAGGTACACAAGATCCGTGATTACCTCAAGACAGCCCAATCAAGACAGAAGAGCTACGCCGACAAGAGACGCCGAGAGATGACATTCGAGATCGGAGATTTCGTATATCTCAAAGTGTCCCCCCTTAAAGGAATGCAGAGATTTCAGCTTAGAGGAAAGATCGCACCCCGATATGTCGGACCTTTCAAGGTCCTGAGTCGCCGAGGAGAAGTATCCTATCAGCTGGAGTTACCGGAAGAAATGTCAGCGGTGCACAACGTGTTTCACATCTCGCTACTCCGGAAGTGTTTAGAGGTACCTGAGAAGACCGAGGTTTTCAAGAACATCGATCATAGAGCTGTGGATATCAACTCAGATCTGACATACCGCGAAGTACCTATTCGCATCCTGGAAGAAGCTTTCAGAACCACCCATACTCGAAGTATCAAATTTCTGAAGATCCAATGGAGTAATCACACCAAAGAAGAAGCCACTTGGGAGAGAGAAGACTTTATGAGGACTGAGTACCCAGATCTCTTTGGTACCTAGTTTTCTCAGATCTCGGGACGAGATCTTTTGTAAGGGGGAAGGGTTTGTAACATCCCAAGTTTCAACAATAATAAATAAGAAAGAGAAATTCCCCAAACCCAAAATTTGCAATTAACAAAAACTTTTTATATGCATATAGTGCCACATATAGTTTCTTGCATTTGAGTGATTTCTTTTGTGCAATTTCCATGATGAGTGTTAGTATGTTTGAACATTGCCTTGTGAACCCTAAGCAAGATCACTAAACCCTAATTTGAGGGGAATTAGAGAAAATGGGAAAAACCCATTTCTCACTCACATACACTTTATGCAAAAAGGCAAATCCTCAACCAAGGCCAATATTGCTTGCTCCCTTGCTTCTAAAACACTTCAATATGATAAACTAACCCTTTTGCATCCTTGGATCAAGAATCAAATACCAAGAAATCAAAAATCTTGCATACATATGATAATGGTCATGTGAACCAAAAATATTTTCTTCACCACTTTACCCCTCTGTATTTCTCAATTCTTGAACTAAACTTGGTCAACCAAAACCATGTCATCCAAGACCATGTCAAGGTGAGTACTTTTCATGTTGACCACCATGGCTAGAGTTGACTAGGTTGACCAGAATTAAATTGCCAAAATGGGATCTGAGAAGAAAAACAAGATAACCTCAAATTTGAAATTTTGCAAATCAAATCCAAATTGAGTGCCACCACCACCAATACATCACATTAATTATATAAATGAGATTCACCAAAAAGAATTTCAAAATTTAAATAAAAACTTCATGCGGCCATTGTGTCGAACAGGTGGCAGACATAAATTCAGAATTGTGTGCCACCCTATTACACACTGGTTTCTTCCCTAAACCCCTTTAATCCTTGATCATTGCACCCTCTTACAACCCCTGCTTCACCCTAGTACCTGCCCTGGTCGATTAAAGTGAGAGGAGAGGGGAAAGAAACCCTAGACTAATGCATACCGTGGCCATGCCGGCCACTTTGGCCACCATCTCTCCAGCCCTCCTTTCAACCCATGCCCTTGTCCCGGAGCCTCTCTAACACTCAAGGAATCGAATGGTACAAGCCTCTGCAACGCCACAGCTCGGCATTGGCCAGAACGCGCGCGCCCAAAAGCATGCCAGAGCATGCCAGCCAACGCGGTGAGCGCGCACCGGCCGCGCCGACACGTCGCCCACTCGAACGCGACCGTCCTCGCCCTGCATCCCTACCGCGACGTTGAGCAGCTACTCCCCGCCCTCTACACGCTAGACGAGCGCCCATGCCTGCCCTGCACCGTCGCCGTCGTCCTCGACCAAATGATGTCGCACGCTCTGCCGCAAACCCTGCACGCTCCCGAGCCATCCCGTCGCCTTTTCTCTGCGCCAGCTAGCCGTTGAGCATCGCCAGGACGACGCCTACAAGATGCCGTCCTCGCCTTGCCCCTTCGATCGACGAAGAGGCCACGCCGTCGACGCTCCTCCACAGCACACCCGGCCACCTTGCTCCCTCTATAAATAGCGACGATCGGCACCTCCTCTCTTCACACAATCCACTCCCCTCACCTCACTGAGTCTTCTCCACCCATCAATTTCACCAGACCTCGCCGGAGCTGCTCGAATCGCGAGCTCAAGACCGCCGGAGCCCGCGGAAGCTCCGCTTCGATTGGCGCTTCCCCGAGCGCCGCCGCTGCTCCCGGGGCTTCCTCA
The DNA here is from genome assembly GCF_022539505.1 of Lolium rigidum. Classification (NCBI taxonomy): domain Eukaryota; kingdom Viridiplantae; phylum Streptophyta; class Magnoliopsida; order Poales; family Poaceae; genus Lolium; species Lolium rigidum. The sequence continues at coordinate 218,529,772 of NC_061514.1, forward strand.
TCTACTACATCTTCTCCGCGCACCTTGCCGAGTCCTGCAACGGCCTGGTAGGCTCTCCCACCCCCTAAGCTCGCCGCCAGTGAGCCGTCGCTCGTCGGAGACGACGATGCTCCAGCACCGTCGATCTTCTTTCTAATCCTACGGTCGAGATGGAAAATAACGTTTCGCTGTTTAAAGAGGCGCCGACAGGTGGCCCCCACCTCGTCAGCGCGGCCCGAGCGCACCAGATGCGTGTTGGGCTGCGAAGTAGATTTTAAACCCGTTTCGGCCCAGTAACGTTTCCCGCCTAGCCCACGAATTCAAATCTAGTTTAATCTTATTCAAATTTGCTCTGTCGAAGGTTTAGTAAATTTTGAATAGTTTGAAATCGGCCAAACCAAATTTAGCAAACTTTATACCGTTGGAAAGCTCATGAATTTACCTATCTAATGCCACTGGCCCCATCACCAATTTCATTGTAGATTTAATTAGACAAAAAAGACAAGACATGAACTCTTGAACATTCAAACTTTATTTAAAATTCAACCAGAATAGATTTTGAAGTAATTCCAATTCTAATAAATCACAAATGATGTCCTCTAATTGATTATGCAATAACATAGCCCTGTTGTTTGTATGATCATGGAGTAGATCAAATAAAATGGCTATGTAGTCATTTCTAGAGCATTTTTAAAGTGGAATTCAAACTCAACCCTAATATGAGAGTTACCTCTCATTTAAATTTTGATCCTAAGTACTAATAACCAGGGGGAATGACTTAGGCTAATGAACCCTTGAGAATTATCACTTAGAGATTTTAATCCATTTAAATGTTAAGTTTTAAAACTATGTGAAGTGTAGCACTTCAATTAAATTGAACTCACATATAATAGATATGAAATGTTGACTTTGGGTCAACCTATATTTCATACCTTATTATTATATGAAGAGATTAAATCTTAATAAAAGGTAATGAAAAGAAATGAATTCCTTTAAAGATCTACATACCAAATTTAAGAAATAGGAATAATGAGAGGAAATTATTTTCTTTCAAATAAGGACTAAGCAAATAATCCACCATGCCAGGTTTGATTGATGATAGGACTAGTGTGTGAACTCTTTTGAGTGTTTCTAGTTTAGTATGTGAGCTTGGTTTAGTATTTATACCTCGTATTCGTATATAGACGCTAGTAACGAGGAATACCAAGAGGAGGAGGGCTACTCACAGGAAGAAGAAGAGAACTTCGATAACTACCCAGCTCAAGGCAAGCTAACCCTTGCTAAACACAATTGCTTAGCTCTACAAGAGCAAAGGCACCATCACACTTTACTTTTATGTATTACCTATCCCATGTTTTTTTTTATTTACATTTACTTCTGCTTATTTATTTCAAAGCACTTTTTGATTCATGATTCACTTGGTCTAGAGTAGACAAATACTTGGAATAGATTAGCACCACTCAAAGCTAGATAGCACCCCTCATATAGTAGCTAGTGCTAATCAATTAAAATTGACTACTCTAGATGGGAACATGGTGAAGTGAAATGGCTTTGAAAGAAAGTAAAGTGGGGGTGGATTTGAACAAGAGAAGATGGTGATTTTTGATAAAGTTGATAATTGAGTTTGAATGCGATACCCTTCCAATTTTACAAGTACCCCCACAATACCTGATTATGGGTAGGGCTTAACTAGAAACTTGTGTATTTTAGTATGGGTTCCCTCTGAACAAGCATCATAGGGGTTACGCTGCGGATGCCTCCGTTAAGTGTGGAATGATGTTAATATGAGGTGAATGTATGGCCCAAGCCCTGTGCAGTTCCCGGGTTGATCTGCGGTTTTCACCGGGAGGCCAAGCTCATGGGGAGAGGTGCTCATACTAGCATATATAAGTGAAAGGTTATGGTTGATGATCCGCGTATCGTGTTACGATGATTCGGGGTTATCCTCGACGGATGTAATCAAAAGTTGTGGCACAAGAGTACAACCTCCGCAGTGTTAAACCTATTCGAATAGCCGTGTCCACGGTTACGGACGATTGGAAAGGCCATACTATCTCCGTTATCATTAAACTGTTTTGGTTCTGGAAAGGAATGGTGGATTAAAAGGTGACATTATGGTGAACCATAATGAGTTGTGGGAATGACACTAATGTTCCCACTTGAGTTAGTCTAGCACATGATTTAAGCTTTTACCAAAGATTTATGAAACTAAAACTTAGCTTTATGCAAATAAACCTAGAGCTTAGCACCCCCTTATACCTAAATGAGTATTTATCTTAGAGTTAGTTCGCGAGTACTTTAAAAGTACTCATGGCTTCGCCCTGGATATTCAAATTCCAGACTTTGAAGAGGAGCAACAGTATCAGGATGACGGACAGCAGGACGTCTACGATAACTAGGATCGTCTTCTAACGTCAAGCGTTGCCTGTGGAATAGATAGTCCACTACTACTACGCTTCCGCTACTTATTTGTGATGTTGAACAATCTATTTGTGTAATATTGGATCATGTGATCCCTTGTTGTAAGACTCTATGTGTTGTAATAAATGATGACTCTGAACTACTTACTATTATGTCTCGCAAAAACAATCTTCCTGGGATTGCGATGTATGATGTAATAGGGCATCCGGACTTAAAAATTCGGGTGTTGACACACATGACACCACTAGAAGAATAACACCACAACTTAAATATCATAACATTGAATACTAACCAACATAATTCACTACTAACATTTAGACTTCACCCATGTCCTCAAGAACTAAACGAACTACTCACGAGACATCATATAGAACATGATAAGAGGTGATATGATGATGAATAACAATCTGAACATAAACCTTGGTTCAATGGTTTCACTCAATAGCATCAATAACAAGTAGAAATCAATAACGGAAGAGTTTCCCCTATCAAAAAATCAAGATCCAACCCTAATTGTTACAGCGGTGACGAGGTGCAGCGGTGGAGATGGCGGTGATGGTGATGAAGATGATGGTGATGATGATGGATGTCCAGCTCGATGATGGTGACGATGGCGTCGATTCCCCCCTCCGGGAGGGAATTTCCCCGATAGATTTCAGCCTGCCGGAGAGCTCTTTTCTCTCTGGTGTTTTCCGCCCCGCAGAGGCGGCTGTGACTCTTCGCGACTATCCTATGGGGCTTAGGTTTTCGGGACGAAGAAGTACACGAAGGAGAGGAGGCCGGAGGGGGCTGTGGGCCCCCTCCCCACATGGCGGTGCGGCCAGGGCAGGGCCCACGCCGGCCTATGAGGGGGGCCCATTGTAACATCCCAAGAATTTCAAAATAAAACAAATGAATTTCACTAGTTCCAAATTTTGGAACCAACAAAAACTTTGATTACATTAAGTTTGATACATAGTGATCTTGCTTAATTCTTGTGCTATTGCCATGATTGCTTGTTATTAGAATTTGAAGTGATCCAAAACCCTAAACCTCACCCCTCTTTTCACCATCCTAGTTAAAATAAAATAAAAAGAATTTAAATAAGAAAAAGGGCATATGTGCCTATGGCTATTTTTATAAATCTTTACTCTAGACTTTTCCACTTTAGTTAGAGGATTGGAAATGCTTCATAAACCTTATATAGTACTTCTTAAATCATTTCCAAGTTGAAACCAAAGAAAATAAAAAGAAACTAAAAATGCCATAGAGGCATATGAGAGTAAAATAGCAAATATGGGAATTTAAGAAAATTGACCCTAGAAATTGTTGTGAATGGTTTGATCACCTCCATATACCATTTCAACACTCAACAACACCAATTGGGTCAAACCAAGTCAAATTAAAAATAAAATGCAACATATGCATAGAGGCATATGTGACACATAGCCAATTCACTAAATCTTGACCTATGACTCTAAACCTTGACCAAATGTTGGGAAGCCATCTTTCAACCTAATATAACACTAAATTGACCCTAACCCATGTCTAAGTAAAGTAAGATCACACATTTACAAGTTTAGTAAAATTTGACACCTCACCTATTATGTATTAAGGCCAAATTTGCAAATCTTTGAACAAGACCATTTGAATTGGTTTCAATGGTTGGAAAATGTTTCTAAACCCATGAGAATCACATTAGAGTCAACCAAAGTCAAATCAAATGGGGAGAAATCACATAGTGAGAAAATCCCCAAAATTCCCTCACATACACCATATGCCAAAATGCAAATCCTTCACCAAAGCCATAATTGCTTGCTCCCTTGCTTCTAAAATACTTCAATATGATAAACTAACACAATTGCATCAATAAATCAAGAATCAAACACAAGGAAATCAAGATTTCTTCATACATGTGATAATGGTCATATGGCCCAAAAATAATTTCTTCACTACTTTGCCCCTCTGTTTTTCTAAATTCTTAAACTAAACTTGGTCAACTATGACCATGTCATCCAAGACCATATGAAAGTGAACAACTCTCATGTTGACCATTAGTGCTGATGTTGACCAGGTTGACCAGTAGTGAGGTGACAAGTGGAGACTTTGAAGTAATGAGAAGATAACCCCCAAATTTGAAATGTTGCAAACCTTCATCAAAATGGACACCACCACCACCATTCCATCACTTTATTTATATAATTGAATTGCACCAAAAAGAATTTCGAAATTTAAAAAGAATTTTCATGCGGCCATTTCATCAAACACATGGCAGGCATAGTTTCAGAATTTCAACACATGCTATTATCCTCTGGTTCTTAGCCTCCACCCCTTTTACTTGGTGATCATCAACTTCCTTGTACCCTTCCTGCATCATCCTATAACCTGCAGCCCTACTAAAGTCGAAGCAATGATCAACATCTCCACCATGCCGAGATCAAGGACACCACCATGCCACCCTACCCCTGGTCCTCTCCTCTCTACAAAACCTTGCCAAACTAGCTCCCCTCTCAGCACCGAGCATACTCGGACATGATCTAATATCAAAAGGAACATGACACGCACGAGAACGCATCGTGATCACCACGCACGGACGCGCCAGAGCGTGCACCAGCACGACACTGGACGCCGCAGTACGCCGCTCGCCTGGACGCCCTCGTCCTTCTCTCCCTCTCCCACTGGGCACGCATGATCACCACGACCCCAGCTACACGCTAGACATGCTAGCTGGCACGCGGGAACGTCCTAGCCATCGCCATGATCAACATCTCTGCCGCCACGGTACTCGCGAGCACTCGAGCATCGCCGGCACTCCCTCGTCCTCCCCTCGCTGCCCTTCACGCGCGGTAGCCTCTCCTAGACGTCGCCTACGCCCTGCGCCCCTACCGTGCCCCTTCGCGCCCGGGAGCGCCATGGACGCCGGTGATCCTCCACGGCACTCTCACAGCCTCTCGCGCAACTATAAATAGAGACCCCCTCGAGCCTTCTCCCTCCACACCAAACTCGCTCCACTCTTCCTTCTGAGCCTCCTCAACCCCTCTCTCATCCACATTGCGCAAGAGAACTCTCCAATTGAGACGTCAATCGCCGGAATCCGCCGCGGATCGAAGCCGTTGATCCACGCCACCCCGAGCTCCGCCACCGTGCCGTGCGCCTATTCACCCTCGCCAACGACGCTCGACACCCTCCCTCGACCGCCGGCGACCTCACGGCGCTCCCCGACCCCCTCCCTCCGTCGCTAGCACGCTCTCCTCTCGCCGGAGAAGAAGACGAACCTCGGTCGTCCGATCTCGCTCTCCGATCCGACGGCCGTCGCGCGCGTACCGTTTCGGTAAGTTAAACAGTCACCGACATGTAGGCCCCACCCCCGACAGCCCACCAAGCACCGAACCGTTATCGGGCCTGTTTTCCCCATTCAAACCTTGCGGCCCATTAGTTTTCCCGCGCAGCCCAACACTTTGAATCTTGTTTTAATTCATTTCAGCAGCTTATTCAATTCTGGTCTGTGCTAGAAATTGAATAGTTCAAAATCTACAAATCCAAATTTAGTGAATCAAATTGTTCCAGAAAGCTTATAAATTTATCTAGCCAACCCCACTGGAATTAACCTCATAGCTTTTGTAGAATTTAAATAATAAAAATAACAAGTCAGAGACTTTGCAGTTTTCAAATAAATCTTAAAAATCAACCAATTTGAATTTTGAAGTAAATCCAATTGCAATAATTCACATTTCACAAACCCTAATTTACTATGTAAAAATATGATATATGTTCTGTACATGATCATGGGCTAGAATCAAAATATTGGCTATGTAGTCAATACTAGCCCATTTAAACCATATCCAAAATTTTAAGAATTTAAATCTATGAGGTGTAGAACCTCATTTAAATCATTCTCACAAGTGATATAAAGTAATGTGTTGACCTTTAAATGCCTAGGCTCATACTTGCTCACTTATAGAATTTAAATCAACATAGTATTTACATTGCACTAGTTATTTAAATCACCTGAGATGATGAATCTCATTTAAATCACTTTTCTCAAATACTAAGTGTGAAGTGTTGACCTTGGTCAACATGGGACCATCCCTGGTTATTTGAGAAGATTAAATCTTAAGAAGAATTCAATGAGAGGAAATTATTTCTCCCAAACCAAATAGAAACCCTAACCCACATTTTCAATGAGAGGAAATTATTTTCCTAATATTAAATAAAGAAACCCTAGCATAATTTGAGAATAAATGTTAGGTAGTGACGCTAGATCCTTGGTGTGAGCCAATAAGGCTAATTAAGACTACTTAAGTGTTGTTTGGTGATTGTATCCTCGTATTCGTGTATAGACGCTAGTACCGGAGACTATCAAGAGGAAGAGGTCTTCTACCAAGAGGAAGGAGAAGAAAACTTTGATCATCTCACCAATCAAGGCAAGCTAACACTCTTGCAAGGTTCCCTTGTGCAAAGCTCTACAAGAGCAAGGCACCATTATTTTTATTTTATGCTTAATGCTCCTATCCCAAGTTTTTACTTTACAAGCTTTACTAAATGTTGTTTATCAAAGTATCTTTTTGATTCCTGATTCACTTGGTTTAGGGATAGAGTAGAACAAGAACATCAAAGTTAGCCTAGAGCAAGACAAGCTAGTTAGCACCCCTCATGACTAGTTGCTAGTGCTAAACAAATAAAATTGACTACTCTAGATGGGAAAATGTGAAATGAAATGACTTTGAAAACCTTGGAATGATGACTCATTCTATTGAAAGATTTTGAAGGTGAATATGGCTTGTGAATGACTTGGTGAATTTTACAAAAACTGATGGTTGGGTTCGGATGCGATACCATTCCAATTTGAAAGTACCCCCACAATACCCAATATGGGTAAGGGCTTAACTAGAAATTTATGTGCTTTAGTATGGGTTCCCTCTAAACAAGCGTCATCGGGGTTAGGCCAAAAAGCTGCCTCCACAACAAACAAAACGATGCGATATGACGTGGAATGAGGTGAATGTCCGGCCCAAGCCCCGTGCGGCTCCCGGTTGACTGCGGTTTTCACCGGGAGGCCAAGCTCATGGGGAGAGGTGCCTATACTAGAGTATGTAAGTGAAAGGTTATGGTTGGTAGTCCGCATACGGAGTATGATAAATCAGGGCCGCTTAACCCCGACGGATTATTGCAAATATTGTGGCACAAGTGTACGACCTCTCGCAGAGTGTAGAACTATTCGAATAGCCGTGTCCACGGTTATGGACGGTTGGAAAGGCCATACTCGTTCCGTCATCGGATCTTTTCAAAAATGTGACATATGACTTGGGACTTGAATTTGAAAGGTGAATGGTGATTTTGAATTGAATCACAACAGAGTTGTGGGAATGACACTAATGTTCCCACTTGAGTTAGTTTATCAAATGAAGAGTCTTTTCTAAAGGTTTATGAAATAAACTTGGCTTTATGCAAATAAACCTAGAGCTTAGCACCCCCTTACTATAGTTGATAGTGCTTACACTAGTATTAGTTTGCGAGTACTTTAAAAGTACTCATGGCTTTGTCCCTGGCTATTCAAATGGCCAGACTTTGAAGGAGAACAGCAGTACGAGGAAGATGGACAGCAGGACGTCTACGACAACTAGGACCGCTCCCGACGTCAAGCGTTGGCCTCGTGGATTAGATAGCCACTACTACTTCGCTTCCGCTATTTGTGATGTTCGTTGATCGATAGATCAACTACTATTGTAATATTGGATCATGTGATCTACCCTTGTAAGACGATTATGTGTTGTAATAAATGATGACTCTATGATATTCAACTATTATGTCTCGCAACAACAATATTCCCGGGATTGCGATGTATGGCATAATAGGCATCTGGACTTAAAAATCCGGGTGTTGACAAGTTGGTATCAGAGCCATTGTTTGACCTTAGGAGACCCTAGTTAGAATGGACGTCCGAAAAACTTAGTTTCAAAACAAAGAAAGTGAATATTTCTGAAAACTTATTCTCACCCTTATCTTAAGATCTTTTCAAAAGAATAAATCCATGCTCTACTTTTCTTTATAATTGTACATAAAATTCTGCACACTTGATCACTTCATTAACTTACTTATCCTAATTGCTCACAGATGAAGTACCAATGGGAGTCCTATCAGCTTGGTTCCGGAGGCGACCTAAGGTTCGAAAAGGAGTTGAAGCAACTAGTGGACTATCTAGAGCACCCGTATCCCGAGTTCTTCGGAATACCCCTCAACAACCACTCCGGAGAACCACCTCGGTGGGAAGTTTCTACTGATCTACGAAGAAAGCTTGGAGCCCCGGTATGGGAAACCATCTGGTTTTCTGTAACGGGAAACACCTGGAAGGAAGGACTAGTCAGAGCTATGCAAGAAGCAATTTTCCGTCTGTGCGGACAAAATGAGGACAAGATCAAGAACACTCGCTTCATCTACTACCCAAGACATGACCCCATGGGAAGACCGATGACCCTGCCCCGCACACAGCAGATGAACCCCTATGTAGCACACCAGGACTTCAGGATGTACAAAACCCGCGAGGATTTGGACAACGCCCTCGCCTCTCGCCAAGCACATTACCCGTGAAGACGAAGAATTCCACCCTAAAGAGTAGTATCATTTAAGGCACTTTCGTATGTGTGAGTTGTATCAGGATCCCCTTGTATCGTAGAGCGAATGAATGGTTCTTCAAACCAACGGTGTGTTAGCCTTGTAATATGTGATGTTTGGTATGAATGAAAAAGTGTTGTTGGTTTTTACCCCCACAACACTACTCAAGTTTTCAATTTATGAACTTCTTAAATTTTAACAAAACAAACCCTAGAAATTTCCCTCTTATCTTATCATCTACCTCAATATTCAGATGGCCCCACCAACCCGCAACACCACCCAGGATGCCATGATGCAACTCGCCGGACAATGATGGCAGCACCGAGAAGTCGAGAGAGCTGAACGCCAAGCCAACATAGCTGCACTGCAACAGATAGCTCAGAACAATCAAGGCCACGGAAACAATGATCACCCTGGATCAAATCTGAAGAACTTTCAGCACACCAACCCTCCGATGTTCAACAAGACTGAAGAGCCCCTAGATGCTGATGACTGGCTCCAGACCATGGAGAACAACCTCGAAGTTGCGGGAGTTGAAGCCGCAGTAGAAGCATCGTTTGCCACCCACTACCTGTCGGGACCTGCCGTAGCCTCGGTGGACAAGTGCCCGCGCAATGAATGCGGGACAGATGATGACCTGGGAAGACTTCAAGCTGAAGTTTAGCAAATATCATGTGCCCCAAGGACTGATCAAGAAAATGAGAGACGAGTTCCGTGAACTCAAGCAAGGAAGGATGTCCGTGGTGGAATACCGCGACAGGTTTCTCACTCGTCAAGGTACGCCCGGATGAGACCGACACCAACGAGAAGAGGAAGGAAAGATTTCTGAACGGACTGCATGACGAGATGCAAACTGTGTTAGTGAACATTCCGTTCGCCGACCTCGAAGCCCTGGTGGACTCAGCCATACAGATGGAAGGAAAGCTGCATCAGGCCAATGAGAACCGCAAACGCAGAATGATGAACCAGAATGGACCCCACCATACCCAGAAGTACCGCAATAACTCCTCTGGAGGATTCACCCCAAGAAACAACAGGCCACCTGCTCAGAATTATCGCCCCAACTACACCAACAACAACGGAGGACCCCCGAAGCCCGGAGGCAACAACAACAATAACAGCCACCACAACAACAACAACCACAACCACAACAGCAACAATGGGAACAACACCAACACCAACACTGCCCCAATAACTGGAAGCAACACTGCTCCCGTCAACCCCAAGGACAAATCCACGATCAACTGCTATGAATGTGGAGTTGTGGGCCACTACTCCAATGAGTGTCCCAAGAAGCTTGCCAAGATTGCTGCCAACACCGCTGCACCTGCCCAGCAACAGCGTCGCTTCGCCGGTAGAAGGAACCAGAACAACAACAATGGCCGCCTCTACCACATGATCGCCACTCGAAGCTCGTGAAGCACCCCGAACATGCCAAGTATGTCTTCCTGTTAATAAAATGCTCAATCTCTCTTAGGAACCTAACTTTTCTTAAAATATCGGGACGAGATTTGTTTAAGGGGGAAGGGTTTGTAACATCCCAAGAATTTCAAAATAAAACAAATGAATTTCACTAGTTCCAAATTTTGGAACCAACAAAAACTTTTATTACATTAAGTTTGATACATAGTGATCTTGCTTAATTCTTGTGCTATTGCCATGATTGCTTGTTATTAGAATTTGAAGTGATCCAAAACCCTAAACCTCACCCCTCTTTTCACCATCCTAGTTAAAATAAAATAAAAAGAATTTAAATAAGAAAAAGGGCATATGTGCCTATGGCTATTTTTATAAATCTTTACTCTAGACTTTTCCACTTTAGTTAGAGGATTGGAAATGCTTCATAAACCTTATATAGTACTTCTTAAATCATTTCCAAGTTGAAACCAAAGAAAATAAAAAGAAACTAAAAATGCCATAGAGGCATATGAGAGTAAAATAGCAAATATGGGAATTTAAGAAAATTGACCCTAGAAATTGTTGTGAATGGTTTGATCACCTCCATATACCATTTCAACACTCAACAACACCAATTGGGTCAAACCAAGTCAAATTAAAAATAAAATGCAACATATGCATAGAGGCATATGTGACACATAGCCAATTCACTAAATCTTGACCTATGACTCTAAACCTTGACCAAATGTTGGGAAACCATCTTTCAACCTAATATAACACTAAATTGACCCTAACCCATGTCTAAGTAAAGTAAGATCACACATTTACAAGTTTAGTAAAATTTGACACCTCACCTATTATGTATTAAGGCCAAATTTGCAAATCTTTGAACAAGACCATTTGAATTGGTTTCAATGGTTGGAAAATGTTTCTAAACCCATGAGAATCACATTAGAGTCAACCAAAGTCAAATCAAATGGGGAGAAATCACATAGTGAGAAAATCCCCAAAATTCCCTCACATACACCATATGCCAAAATGCAAATCCTTCACCAAAGCCATAATTGCTTGCTCCCTTGCTTCTAAAATACTTCAATATGATAAACTAACACAATTGCATCAATAAATCAAGAATCAAACACAAGGAAATCAAGATTTCTTCATACATGTGATAATGGTCATATGGCCCAAAAATAATTTCTTCACTACTTTGCCCCTCTCGTTTTTCTAAATTCTTAAACTAAACTTGGTCAACTATGACCATGTCATCCAAGACCATATGAAAGTGAACAACTCTCATGTTGACCATTAGTGCCGATGTTGACCAGAGTTGACCAAGCAGTGAGGTGACAAGTGGAGACTTTGAAGTAATGAGAAGATAACCCCCAAATTTGAAATGTTGCAAACCTTCATCAAAATGGACACCACCACCACCATTCCATCACTTTATTTATATAATTGAATTGCACCAAAAAGAATTTCGAAATTTAAAAAGAATTTTCATGCGGCCATTTCATCAAACACATGGCAGGCATAGTTTCAGAATTTCAACACATGCTATTACCCTCTGGTTCTTAGCCTCCACCCCTTTTACTTGGTGATCATCAACTTCCTTGTACCCTTCCCGCATCATCCTATAACCCGCAGCCCTACTAAAGTCGAAGCAATGATCAACATCTCCACCATGCCGAGATCAAGGACACCACCATGCCACCCTACCCCGGTCCTCTCCTCTCTACAAAACCTTGCCAAACTAGCTCCCCTCTCAGCACCGAGCATACCGGACATGATCTAATATCAAAAGGAACACGACACGCACGAGAACGCATCGTGATCACCACGCACGGACGCGCCGGAGCGTGCACCACAGCACGACACCGGACGCCGCATGACGCCGCTCGCCTGGACGCCCTCGTCCTTCTCTCCCTCTCCCACTGGGCACGCATGATCACCACGACCCCAGCTACACGCTAGACATGCTAGCTGGCACGCGGGAACGTCCTAGCCATCGCCATGATCAACATCTCTGCCGCCACGGTACTGCGAGCACTCGAGCATCGCCAGCACTCCCTCGTCCTCCCCTCTGCTGCCCTTCACGCGCGGTAGCCTCTCCTAGACGTCGCCTACGCCCTGCGCCCCCTACCGTGCCCCTTCGCGCCCTGGAGCGCCATGGACGCCGGTGACCCTCCACGCGCCTCTCGCAGCCTCTCGCGCAACTATAAATAGAGACCCCTCAGCCTTCTCCCTCCACACCAAACTCGCTTCCACTCTTCCTTCGAGCCTCCTCAACCCCTCTCTCATCCACATTGCGCAAGTAGAACTCTCCAATTGAGACGTCAATCGCCGGAATCCGCCGCGGATCGAAGCCGTTGATCCACGCCACCCCGAGCTCCGCCACCGTGCCGGGCGCCTATTCACCCTCGCCAACGACGCCTCGACACCCTCCCTCGACCGCCGGCGACCTACGCGCGCTCCCCGACCCCCTCCCTCCGTCGCTAGCACGCTCTCCTCTCGCCGGAGAAGAAGACGAACCCCGGTCGTCCGATCTCGCTCTCGATCCGACGGTCGCCGGCCGCGTACCGTTTCGGTAAGTTAATAGTCACACGACATGTAGGCCCCACCCCCGACAGCCCACCAAGCACCGAACCGTTACTCGGGCCTGTTTTCCCCATTCAAACCTTGCGGCCCATTAGTTTTCCCGCGCAGCCCAACACTTTAAATCTTGTATTAATTCATTTCAGCAGTTACTCAATTCTGGTCTGTGCTATAAATTGAATAGTTCAAAATCTACAAATCCAAATTTAGTGAATCAAATTGTTCTGGAAAGCCTATAAATTTATCTAGCTAACCCCACTGGAATTAACCTCATAGATTTTGTAGAATTTAAATAACAAAAATAACAAGTCAGAGACTTTGCAGTTTTCAAATAAATCTTAAAAATCAACCAATTTGAATTTTGATGTAAATCCAATTGCAATAATTCACATTTCACAAACCCTAATTTACTATGTAAAAATATGATATATGTTCTGTACATGATCATGGGCTAGAATCAAAATATTGGCTATGTAGTCAATACTAGCCCATTTAAACCATATCCAAAATTTTAAGAATTTAAATCTATGAGGTGTAGCACCTCATTTAAATCATTCTCACAAGTGATATAAAGTAATGTGTTGACCTTTAAATGCCTAGGCTCATACTTGCTCACTTATAGAATTTAAATCAACATAGTATTTACATTGCACTAGTTATTTAAATCACCTGAGATGATGAATCTCATTTAAATCACTTTTCTCAAATACTAAGTGTGAAGTGTTGACCTTGGTCAACATGGGACCATCCCTGGTTATTTGAGAAGATTAAATCTTAAGAAGAATTCAATGAGAGGAAATTATTTCTCCCAAACCAAATAGAAACCCTAACCCACATTTTCAATGAGAGGAAATTATTTTCCTAATATTAAATAAAGAAACCCTAGCATAATTTGAGAATAAATGTTAGGTAGTGACGCTAGATCCTTGGTGTGAGCCAATAAGGCTAATTAAGACTACTTAAGTGTTGTTTGGTGATTGTATCCTCGTATTCGTGTATAGACGCTAGTACCGGAGACTATCAAGAGGAAGAGGTCTTCTACCAAGAGGAAGGAGAAGAAAACTTTGATCATCTCACCAATCAAGGCAAGCTAACACTCTTGCAAGGTTCCCTTGTGCAAAGCTCTACAAGAGCAAGGCACCATTATTTTTATTTTATGCTTAATGCTCCTATCCCAAGTTTTTACTTTACAAGCTTTACTAAATGTTGTTTATCAAAGTATCTTTTTGATTCCTGATTCACTTGGTTTAGGGATAGAGTAGAACAAGAACATCAAAGTTAGCCTAGAGCAAGACAAGCTAGTTAGCACCCCTCATGACTAGTTGCTAGTGCTAAACAAATAAAATTGACTACTCTAGATGGGATCATGTGAAATGAAATGACTTTGAAAAAACTTGGAATGATGAGTCATTCTATTGAAAGATTTTGAAGGTGAATATGACTTGTGAATGACTTGGTGAATTTTACAAAACTGATGGTTGGGTTCGGATGCGATACCATTCCAATTTGAAAGTACCCCCACAATACCCAATATGGGTAAGGGCTTAACTAGAAATTTATGTGCTTTAGTATGGGTTCCCTCTAAACAAGCGTCATCGGGGTTAGGCCAAAAAGCTGCCTCCACAACAAACAAAACGATGCGATATGACGTGGAATGAGGTGAATGTCCGGCCCAAGCCCTGTGCAGTTCCCGGGTTGACTGCGGTTTTCACCGGGAGGCCAAGCTCATGGGGAGAGGTGCCTATACTAGAGTATGTAAGTGAAAGGTTATGGTTGGTAGTCCGCATACGGAGTATGATAAATCAGGGCCAGTTAACCACGACGGATTATTGCAAATATTGTGGCACAAGTGTACGACCTCTGCAGAGTGTAGAACTATTCGAATAGCCGTGTCCACGGTTATGGACGGTTGGAAAGGCCATACTGTTCCGTCATCGAGATCTTTTCAAAAATGTGACATATGACTTGGGACTTGAATTTGAAAGGTGAATGGTGATTTTGAATTGAATCACAACGATGTTGTGGGAATGACACTAATGTTCCCACTTGAGTTAGTTTATCAAATGAAGAGTCTTTTCTAAAGGTTTATGAAATAAACTTGGCTTTATGCAAATAAACCTAGAGCTTAGCACCCCCTTACTATAGTTGATAGTGCTTACACTAGTATTAGTTTGCGAGTACTTTAAAAGTACTCATGGCTTTGTCCCTGGCTATTCAAATGGCCGGACTTTGAAGGAGAACAGCGAGTACGAGGAAGATGGACAGCGGGACGTCTACGACAACTAGGACCGCTCCTGACGTCAAGCGTTGGCCTGTGGATTAGATAGCCACTACTACTTCGCTTCCGCTATTTGTGATGTTCGTTGATCGATAGATCAACTACTATTGTAATATTGGATCATGTGATCTACCCTTGTAAGACGATTATGTGTTGTAATAAATGATGACTCTATGATATTCAACTATTATGTCTCGCAACAACAATATTCCTGGGATTGCGATGTATGGCATAATAGGCATCTGGACTTAAAAATCCGGGTGTTGACACCCATGGTGGCCCTCCTCGGCTCCTCCTTTTGGCTACCTCCGTCTTCTGGAAAAATAGGATTTTCAGTATAATTCCCGTCAATTGTTGATCTTCCGAAATATTGCATTCTGACGGTGCTTTTTCCAGCAGAATCCGACTCCGGTGCGCGATTCTCCAATAATCATGAAACATGCAAAATAGATGAAATAACATAAGTATCATCCCTAAATATGAAATATATCAATGAATAACAGTAAATTATGATATAAAATAGTGATGCAAAATGGACGTATCAATTCCTCAGGTGATAGAGTAACAACTACAGGACTAGTCATGATAATAAAATAAAGTAAATGCAAGTAACTAATTTTTTTGTGTTTTTAATATGGAGAACAAGACAGTAAATAAAGTAAATCTAGCAACTAATTTTTTGTGTGTTTTTGATATAAGAGCAAACAAAGCAGTAAATAAAATAAAACAAGCAAGACAAAAACAAAGTAAAGAGATTGGATGTGGGAGACTCCCTTGCAGCGTGTCTTGATCTCCCCTTCAATGGCGCCGTGAAATTTATTGCTCGGCTTGTAGTTGACGTGGGAGTTAGAAATCTTTGTGCTATAACTTTTCTTTAGATCCCCGGTAATGGCGCCAGAAATTTACTTGATGGCGTGCAGTCGACACGTCCGTTGGGAACCCCAAGAGGAAGGTGTGATGCGCACAACAGTAAGTTTCCCTCAGTAAGAAGCCAAGGTTATCGAACCAGTAGGAGTCAAGGAAGCACGTGAAGGTTGTTGGTGGCGGAGTGTAGTGCGGTGCAACACCAGGGATTCCGGTGCCAACGTGGAACCTGCACAACAAAGGAGGTTGTCAATCTCACCGGCTTGTTGTAAACAAAGGATTAGATGTATAGTGTGGATGATGATGTTTCTTTGCGAAGAACAGTAAAGAACAATTGCAGTAGATTGTATTTCAGATGTAAAGAATTGGACCGGGGTCCACAGTTCACTAGTGGTCTCTCCCATAAGATAAACGCATGTTGGGTGAACAAATTACAGTTGGGAATTGACAAATAAAGAAGGCATAACAATGCACATACATATATCATGATGAGTACTATGAGATTTAATCAAGGCATTATGACAAAGTACATAGACCGCTATCTAGCATGCATCTATGCCTAAAAAGTCAACCTTCAGGTTATCATCCGAACCCCTTCCAGTATTAAGTTGCAAACAACAGACAATTGCATTAAGTATGGTGCGTAATGTAATCAACACAAATATCCTTAGACAAAGCATTGATGTTTTATCCCTAGTGGCAACAGACACATCCACAACCTTAGAACTTTCTCGTCATCGTCCCGCATTCAATGGAGGCATGAACCCACTATCGAGCATAAATACTCCCTCTTGGAGTCACAAGTATCAACTTGGCCGAGCCTCTACTAGCAACGGAGAGCATGCAAGAACATAAACAACACATATATGATAGATTGATAATCAACTTGACATAGTATTCAATATTCATCGGATCCCAACAAACACAACATGTAGGATTACAAATATATGATCTTGATCATGATAGGCAGCTCACAAGATCTAACATGATAGCACAATGAGGAGAAGAAAACCATCTAGCTACTGTTATGGACCCATAGTCCAGGGGTGAACTACTCACACATCGATCCGGAGGCGATCATGGCGATGAAGAGCCCTCCGGGAGATGATTCCCCTCTCCGGCAGGGTTTCGGAGGTGATCTCCCGAATCCCCGAGATGGGATTGGCGGCGCGGCGTCTCTGGAAGGTTTTCCGTATCATGGCTCTCGGTACTGGAGTTATTGTCGCCGAAGGCTTTAAGTAGGCGGAAGGGTAGAGTCGGGGGCGTCACGAGGGACCCACACGCTAGGGCCGCGCGGCCAGGGCCTGGGCCGCGCCACCCTAGTGTGGCGTCGCCTCGTGGCCCCACTTCGTATCTCCCTCGGTCTTCTAGAAGCTTCGTGGAAAAATAAGACCCTGGGCGTTGATTTCGTCCAATTCCAAGAATATTTCCTTACTAGGATTTCTGAAACCAAAAACAGCAGAAAACAACAACTGGCTCTTCGGCATCTCGTCAATAGGTTAGTGCCGGAAAACGCATAATAATGACATATAATGTGTATAAAACATGTGAGTATCATCATAAAAGTAGCATGGAACATAAGAAATTATAGATACGTTTGAGACGTATCACCTGCCGCCTCTCAAACGGTGATACTGCTGCTGCTAAATGGGACCCACATGTCATCGTCTATGTACAATCAAGTTTCTTTTCTTGAATTATTTTTGGCTCCTGATATTTGGTCACTTGCCTTTTTCTTTCGATCTCATTCCACGTTTGAAACGTTGAGGAACCTGCAGGATCATGGGACCCGCATGTCATCCTAATGTACTACGGAGTATAAAACTTTCTTTTCTTGGATTTTTTTGGCACCTCATATTTGGTCACTTGCATTTTTTTTCGATCCCTCGCCGCCTCTCAAACGGTGATACCGCTGTCGCTAAATGGGACCCGCATGTCATCCTCTATGTACAATCAAGTTTCTTTTCTTGAATTATTTTTGGATCCTGATATTTGGTCACTTGCCTTTTTCTTTTGATCTCATGCCACGTTTGAAACGTTGATGAACCTGCTGGCTCATGGGACCCGCATGGCATCCTCTATGTACTATAAAAGTTCATTTTCTTGGGTTTTTTTTCACCCTCTGATATTTGGCTATTTCCTTTTTCTTTTGATCCCCTGCCGCCTTTGAAACATTGAGGACTCTGCTGGCTCATAGGTCCCACATGTCAGCCTAAATGAACGATAAAGCTTTCCTTTCTTGGAGTTTTTTTACCCCCTAATTTCTGGCTACTTTCTTTTTCTTTTGATCTCAACCCGCATTTGAATTTTTAAACGTTGGGACCGCTGCTGCAAAATGGGACCCGCATGTCATCCTCTATATACAATAAAGTTTCTTTTCTTGGATTATCTTTGTCTCCTGATATTTTGTCACTTGCCTTTTTCTTTCGATCTCATGCCTCCTTTGAAACGTTGAGTAAGCTGCTGGCTCACGGGTCCCACATGTCGGCCTCTATGAACAATAAACGCCGAGGATGCTGCTCGCCTCATGGGTCCCGCATGTCATCCTCTCGGAATGATAAATGTTTATTTTCTTGGATTTTTGACCAACTGATTTTTGGTTTATTTTTTCTTTCCATCCCTCGCCGCCTTCAAAACGTTGACGACGCTGGCTGGCTCATGGGTCCCCGATGTCGGCCTCCCGTACAAGAAACATGTGATATCTTGATTATTTTGCGGACAATAAACAGCTTTATTTCGCTCTGAGCTTTGCAAACGGATAAATTAAATCTTCATTTTTACATAAACAAACTTATATGTTGAATCTCCTTGTTTTTTGTTTTTGCGAAACATAGGACTTTCATGTTTTGGAGTGGGCTGAAATTGTACGAGTCAAAAGGCGTCCAGCACGATAGTTCGAAGACCCAGATGGCAAGATGCAGCCCAATTGAAATATATCTTTGTTGCGGTCAGAAACCCACCGGCGGGCAGCGACGGGCAACACAGTAGAGCCGGGAACAACTAGGGCTGCGGCTGGCCCCAGTCCCTCAGAGCGACGGCCCGCAAAGCCTCCTGGTCACACGTCCGATGCTATCGGAAGGGCGTGCCACCTGACCTATACCTGGTCAGGAAGGTGTTGGATGATGCCTCGCTTAGTTTCCTGCAGGGCATACACGTAAACGTTAAATACGAGCCTCGATCGGCTCTCGGGTTATCCTGTGAATCGGCTCAAGGAGCCGATCCACCCATGATTCGTACAAGGTGTCCGAATATATGGTGGTCCTGCTTGATCAAGATAGAGTTAAAGCGATCTACGACGATTTAGGGTTTTCACCGCATAATCGGATCATCCTACTCACGATTGGGCCTCGCGCTCGCGTACGGTGATCATAAGCCGATCCTAGATAGAGCCTAAAAACCAACACGAGGTTGATCCCCGGAACATCCTGTCTAGGGCTAGCGAACGTACACCCTACACGCCGCTGGATCCTCCAACCCTTTGTAGGGCCTAACTATTGCGGATATTAAACTAATCCTTGCATGAGCAAGGAGCAACCGTAGTGGATCGGATCTACTAAACTATGAATCAAGCGGGGTGCCGCCCCTACACCTAAGATAGGTGTAAGGGCGGCTAGATGTATAGGGTTGCACTACGACGAGCATATGATACGAAGAACAATGCTAACCCTAACACATCTAAGATAACTACGTTGCTCGCCATCAAAAAGGCTTCAGCACGAGCAACGCATGAACAACGTAGGTAGGCTTGTGCTGCCTAGATCGCAAGATGCGATCTAGGCAGCATGGTGCTTACCGGAGAAACCCTCGAGACGAAAGATTTGGCGATGCGCCGAGATTTGTTTGTGTTGAACGTTGGTTGTTGTTTATTTCATAAACCCTAGATACATATTTATAGTCCAAGGGACTTTCTAACTCAAGCGTGCACCTAACCGTGCACGAGTAAAACTCCAACTCCTAATCGACACGTAACCTAATATGTTACAGATACAAGGGCAAACTAGCCCAAACTTCGCATGTAAGGCCGATCCACGTATTTCTTCTATACATATATTCTTCAAGTCCATCTTGATCGCGGCCCACCTCTGACTCGGTCAAATTCTGGTGATAACACATGCCCCCTGGTTTTGGAAATGACATTTCCAAAATCATTACGCTTTTCTTTCGTCGGGTCATGTCGTGGCAGAGCAGAAACTGCCGCGGAATCCTCATCATGATGCCTTGCCCCTTCCACTTCTCCACGTGGCCGCAAAACTTTCATGTTGGGCAACATCTCCTCGGAAACTGTTGTGGCATTGAATCTCTCTCATATCCCCTTTATTTAACCGTTCTAAACAGCTTGCGCCTCCTTCGTCCTCCTCGCATTAGCACCAAAAACCCTCTGTGCCACCATGTCCTCTTCCTCCTCCTCCTCCGAGCTTTCCTACGGGTCCTCCTCCTCCCGTGAGACGCCGCCGGAAATCCGTGCCCCAGAAGAATGGGACGAGGAGAGCCACGCTTCCTCCATTTGGTCCGAGGACGACAAGTCCTTGACCAGCGGGGATGAAGATCTTCAGTTCCTCGCCGACGGGGAACTGGAGTCAGAAAGCGAGGATGACCGGTTCCCTTGGGACGGCTGCCTCACCTCTGAAGAAGAGGAAGAGGAAGACGACGACAACGACGACGACTCCCTCGAGGGCTACCCGCCGGCCAAACGCCTCCGCATGTGGTGGGACGACGACATCAGCGACAATGAAGACGGGGATGAAGCTCCCGTAGAGGGCTACGGGAGTAGCGACGAGGAGCCCATCGGCAGCAGTGCCGATGAGAGTTCCGAGGATGCCGACGAGGGCAGCGATGGCCCATAGATTAGGATCCACTAGTGTAGGTCTATCAGTAGTAGATTGGTCAATAGACCCTTCTTTTGTTCTTCCTTCTTTGAGCAATCGGCTCTTTCTCTGTAAGAAACTCCTGTTTATGAATGAAGAAGTTTCACCAATTTGACTTTGCTGATTTCTTTTTAAACCGATTCTCAATGAGCCGATGGCAACGCATCGGTCTCTCATAATCCGCTCCCCCTTTCTTCGACCACAGGGTGACTGCAATCTTGGTCAAAACTCAAAAGCCGACGTCAGCGCATCAAATCTTCATGAACTATCCTTCACCCTTTCGAACAATGAATTTGAGTTCCGCCAGGTCATCACCCTTGACGCAAATCGCGGCACAGAACTAGCCGATGGCTACCCAATCGGCTTTCAAAAAACAGAGCATCCATCAGGCCAGCTGCCCCCCGAGTCTCAGTCAAGGCGAAACAGAGATGAGGGCATGCCGATCCCCAGCAAAATCGGCTCTTCAGAGCAGAGAACCTTTAGGGTGAGCTGCCCCCCGAGCTTCTTCAGACCGCCTTAGCCCGATCTGCACATCCATGCTGTTCTTGGCATTGTTCTTGAAGAGAGAACCTGAGCCCTTAAACCACTCCATTGAGGAGTTCTTCCATTAGAGTCTCCCTTCGTGCTCCATTGACCCTCTCATTGTAACAGTTATTCCCCTTGAGTTGATGGCTATGTATCGGCTTTTGTATCCTTAAGTCGATGTCTGCTGCATCGGCTGTGCTTAAAAAAAATTTGAATTTTTTACGGCCGATTTATGTATCGGCCGCCCCCACGCTTAAATACCCATCACCAAAGGATGAGACGCTTCTACTGCATATCCTCGTGTTTTATCCACCTGGGTGCCCCCCCGAGCCGATTCTGTCAAGAGAATTGATGGTATCGGCTCTGTTGGATTACATGTTGAACCCGAGCGAGAATGGATGGTGAGGATAATTTTGGCCGATTGCTGGAATCGGCCTCCATGTTGCTTGCTCGGTGAAGGTTTTGTAATGTCCCTTCATAAATTTTTTGGGGCCGATCACAAGGATCAGCCTCGCCATGTTTGCTCATTGACGTGCTCTTGCTACTCGTTCAGGCCGGTAGATAAAACCAGCCCAATCTCTGACTTTATCATGTTGGTGCGCTTGCTGTCGTCCACCTTGAGTGCATCATGTAAACGTGGAGTACTAAGCCTCGTCGGAAGGACGAGCACCATGTTTGTGCCAGCCGATGTTTCGTCATCGGCTTTCCTTTGCTTGGAGCGCCACTCCATTTTCCGTGGACGACCTTCTTCATCCAGGGTTCGCTGAACTTTCGCAGCCAGATCAGGCCTTGCCTTCCTCAATGTATGCAAGTATAACCTTTCGGCTTCCTCCAGGCCGCGCAATCGCTGAACCCTGCGCTTTTGGGAACGGCCGAGTCCATCAGGGCACCACCTTGGCCGGTGGTACCTGTCTTCTTCTTCTCCCTCGTCTTCCGAATCTTCGAGATCTTCCAACCGAGGGGACTCGGCGCGTTTGCTTTGTGGCGGGAGAGGCCCTAGGCGCTTGAATACGGACACGTTGGCTGCCTCCTTTTTCTTCTCGGTTGCATTATGGGCAATTGCCGATTGTGGGCAATCGGCTCATTCCTCGAATCCCAGCAGTGTCCGAAGAAGGGACAGTCCCGGTGCCTATCCTCGTCGACTCGCTCCCCCAACTTTTCCTTGGCACGGCGCTCGTGCTCCTCCTCCTCGCGATCATGCCGACGACGTCTCCTGTCGTCCCTAGCCGAACGATCTTCTTCATCATCGTCGTTGCATCGCCGGCGTTGGTCATACTCGACTCACATACTTGTTGAGGAGGTGATCAGAGAGAGGTCGTTGATACCTTATGTTTTTCACTTCTCCCTCTGTGACGTAGCGCTTGCCGTCTTGGCGGAGCCGATCGCGTGGAGCGGCTTCCTCTCGTATCTTTGCTATGAGAGCAGCTGCCCTCATCTCCATCCTTACCGAGTGGTGTCCAGGTCCTACCATGTTGATATTGCACGAGAAATCCGGCTGGCACCCTCCATGGTAAGTATACTCCACCATGTTCACGGCGGGGAAGGGGTGTGTGTCGACCTTCATGGCGTACCGGTTGAAAATTAACCGTCCATTTTCTATCGCCATTTGGATCTGCTGCCGCCACACCCTGCAGTCGTTGGTGGTGTGGGTGAACGTGTTATGCCACTTGCAGTATTGCTTTCCGTTCAGCTCTTGCACCGTGGGGATCTTGTGGCCTTCGGGTACCTTTATATGCTTCTCCGTGAGTAAGAGAACAAAAATCTGCTCAGTTTTGGTCACGTCGAAGTCGAACCCTTTTGGAGGGCCTTGTGGCTTCACCCATTTGCAGGACACGGGGCCTGCCGCTCGAGTCCATTCAGCCACTGCTACCTCTCGATCTCCCGCGAGCACCTTCATCCTCGTCCGCCTCAACCGGGGTCACCGCACGCTTGAATTTGTCCCGGTAGACATCCGGGTGGCGCTGCTCATATGCCGACAGCTTCTCGCACCATGTGCGCCAATGAAGGGTAGTCTGCTTGGGAGGCCACGTCCTTAATCGATGATGAGAGACCCACCACCGCCAACTCGACTGCTTCTTTTTCACTTACATGAGCCGAAAAGCATCGGTTCCTAATGGTCCTGAAGCGCTGGACATATTCTGCCACTGTTTCCCCGCGCTTCTGTCGTACTTGTGCTAGATCGGCAATGCCAACCTCGGAAGCCTCTGAGTGATACTGCTCATGGAACTGCTCTTCCAACTGCTTCCAAGTCCGGATGGAGTTCGGTGGCAGTGATGTGTACCACCCGAAAGCCGATCCTGTGAGGGATCGTGCGAAGAACCTCACACGCAACTCGTCTGACGCTGAGATCGTGCCCAGCTGTGCCAAATATCGGCTCACATGCTCGATGGAGATGGAACCATCCGATCCACTAAACTTTGTGAAGTCCGGGAGCCGATATTTGGGAGGTAGCGGAATCAGTTCGTAATCGTTGGGGTACGGCTTGGTGTAGCCGAACGTCTTCCTTTTCGGCATCATGCCGAACTGATCTTTCGAATTGTACAAATCTGATCCGCGGTGATGGCTGACGGTGTCGAACCCTGAAGATTCGCCGGGGTGGCATACTTAACCAGCCATGCTTGCTTTTCCGGTTCTAAGCCAACTGCGGGAGCTGGGCTCTGGAGGTTTGTCGGAGTGGCGTACTTAGACAACCACGTTTGCTTCTCAAGATCTGCTCCCGACGTTCCTCCTGCCGTTCCAGAGGCCCCTGCTGTTGCAACCTGGTTCGAGAGTGCCCAGGTATTGCAGTCTGGTACGTATGCGCACGCGTATCCGTGCGGGATCTCCTTGGGTGCCTCGGGTAGGAATTGGTAGTCACTAGGATCACCACCAATCTTGTAGACGACGTATGCCGATGAGTTCGGCACTTCCGGTGCTGCCCATGCGAACGGCAGCGGAGGATGGGACCGGAGTGGCATCTCTCCTTTGAAAGTCCCCGGAGCTGGTCCCGACGGAGAATACCGGTGGCTCATGATTTCCTGGACCACGCGCAGAGCGACACGCTCCAAAGTGTTCACCAGGCTCTCAGAGTGGCGGTGCATCGACTGAGCCACCATGTAGTTGATCTCCTGACGCAGCGACCTGGTGCGTTCTTCTGACGGGGTGGACAGGTCCACCCCATCGAGTGCGCCTTCAGGTGTGAACCCCTTCCACCTGACGCCATGGGAGCGGGTTCTGTGGAAAGGGCCGATGAGTTCGGCTTCGAGGGTTGCCTTGATCTCGTCCCACCGGGCGTGCCAGAATGTGTTGACGTCAGAAACCCACTGGCGGGCAGCGACAGGCAACACAGTAGAGCCGGGAACAACTAGGGCTGCGGCTGGCCCCAGTCCCTCAGAGCGACGGCCCGCAAAGCCTCCTGGTCACACGTCCGATGCTATTGGAAGGGCGTGCCACCCGACCTATACCCGGTCGGGAAGGTGTGGATGATGCCTCGCTTAGTTTCCTCGCATGGCATACACGTAAACATTAAATACGAGCCTCGATCGGCTCTCGGGTTATCTCGTGAATCGGCTCAAAGAGCCGATCCACCCATGATTCGTACAAGGTGTCCGAATATATGGTGGTCCTGCTTGATCAAGATAAAGCTAATGAGATCTACGACGATTTAGGGTTTTCACCGCATAATCGGATCATCCTACTCACGATTGGGCCTCGAGCTCGCGCACGGTGACCGTAAGCCGATCCTAGACAGGGCCTAAAAACCAACACGAGGTTGATCCCGGAACATCCTTTCCGGGGCAAGCAAACGTCACCCTACACGCCGCTGGATCCTCCAACCCTTTGTAGGGCCTAACTAATGCGGATGTTAAACTAATCCTTGATGAACAAGGAGCAACCGTAACGGATCGGATCTACTAAACTATGATCAAGCGGGGTGCCGCCCCTACACCTGAGATAGGTGTAAGGGCGGCTAGATGCATAAGGGTTGCACTACGACAGCATATGATACGAAGAACAATGCTAACCCTAACGCATCTAAGATAACTACGTTGCTCGCCATCAAAAAGGCTTCAACACGAGCAACGCATGAACAACGAGATAGGCTTGTGCTGCCTAGATCGCAAGATGCAATCTAGGCAGCATGGTGCTTACCGGAGAAACCCTCGAGACGAAGGAGTTGGCGATGCGCCGAGATTTGTTTGTGTTGAACGTTGGTTGTTGTTTATTCCATAAACCCTAGATACATATTTATAGTCCAGGGGACTTTCTAATTCAGGTGTGCACCTAACCGTGCACGAGTAAAACTCCAACTCCTAATCGACACGTAACCTAATATGTTACAGATACAAGGGCAAACTAGCCCAAACTTCGCATGTAAGGCCGATCCACGTATTTCTTCTATACATATATTCTTCAAGTCCATCTTGATCGCGGCCCACCTCTGACTCGGTCAAATTCTGGTGATAACAGGTACTTACTCTCGCCTTTTCCCTTTCTCTTTTGCTTCCTCCCTTTTGTCGGCAACCGATGGCCCGACTTCGACAGGTACAAGATGACGACGTTAGCAAGGTTACCCTTCCGGCTTGGCCTGGGCAGGGTTATGGACGCCACTGGTTATCTTCGGGACTCTTAGTCCAATTTGTATCTTGTCCGTACTCGGACGTATTCGATCTTCCGTATGATTTGGATCTTTGTATTGTATATTTGTATCTTGACTCGTTGGAGTCGTTGTTGTAATATATGTTTCTTGTGGGCTCTATTGTAATCCTGTTGTAATTTTACCGCTCGTGTTAATTCCTCTGGCATCACGTGTGTGATTCGTCGCGCACGTCGTGTCGGAGGGTGTCTCTGAACCGATATCGTGCGGATTTCGGCGGGATCGCTGGAATCCTCAGGATACCGGTTCCGGGCGTCACAAGTTGGTATCGAGCCTCGAGTTGCGGTACCCCACTAGTCCAGCCTGTAGGATAACCTTGCCAATGGTCGTTAAGATTAGAGTGTCAAAACCTATTTTCTAAAATCCGTTGGATAGATCCGATTAGTTCTGATTTTTCTCCTTATCCCTAGTCTTGCTCCTCTTATCTTTGCGATTTTTGAGTCTTCTCTTATCTTCTTCTCTGAGTCTTAGGTCTCGACGCGGGTTGGACGATCTTTGCCTTTCACCTATTAGGTCCGATCTTCGGAGGATCCCGACAGAAGCGCATCATCAACAACGGAACAACGACTTCTTGTTAGTGGTGTCGCCGATCTACGTGGAGAAAGAACTCTTGTTAGTGGTGTCGAGGAGATCGACACGTCGCCTGAAGACCCGATAGTTCACCTCTCTCCCCCGTACCATGGCGTGGAACCTCGGGGCGAGGTTCCTTATTAGTGGTGTCGATTGTAACGGCCCAGGGTAGCACCCCAAATTAGAATTTTTTTGTTATTTTATTTTGTGCATCATCATGTCATCATGCACCATGTCATCCACAAGATTTTATGAAATAAAAATTATTTAAAAAAACTATTTTGAGTTTCCCCTCTCGTATGGTTTATATATATAACCTCTTCGTGTCTATGCTTTTAAACAAAACCCTAACACCAAAACTATTTAACATATGAAACTATTTCAAATGTTTTTCAAATTTCAATTAAAGCTGCACTTATTCTGGTGTGGTTTATAAGTTGTTTTCAAAACCAGTTTTAAAATCAAAGAGGAAACATATTTTCGAAATAAAATAAAACCCCTCTCTTGGGCCCTCCCTCTCTCTGGCCCAGCTCTCTCTCTTCCTGGACACCATCTTCCCGGAGGCCACCTCTTTTCCCCAGCTCACCGACCCATTCCTACCTTTCAGCCCGAACCACCTCACCGTCTCAGCCCGTACCCCTTTCGATCTTTCTATCCATCCTTGTCGTCTTCCACACCGAGCACGCACTTTGCGTGAGCCCTGTGGTCCTCTTCCCCCTCCACCACGACGCCAACCATCGCTCCTCCTTATCTCCTCGTTCTGGACCACGCCCGTTTCCTCCAGCCCCAAGTTTCCTCTCCTTCCCTTTTCTTCTTCCTGTGCAAGCAACGGGAGAAACTCCCTCAGTACCGCCACTGCCTCGCCTTGGCGCCATCACAGCAAGCCACCCCGCGTCAAGCCGAGGGCACCAGGAGATCCACGGCGTCGTCCTCTACATCCTCGTCCAAGGAATCGACCTGAGGCGCTTTGTATCAAGCGCACGGTCGCCGATTCCTCCTCCGTCTCCGGCGAGATAATCCTCAATTCCGGCCGCTGGAGACCTCCCCCATCCTCTCCGACCTCATCCACGGCTTCCTGGTGATGTGCTCGTTCTTCCAGACCTCTTCCCCGTCTCAATCTCGTCCTCGTTTTCTTTCTACCGACGTTGACCACCGGTAACCTCCGCAGGAGCTCGTAGCCGGCGACACTCCGGTGCATCCCCGGCCATCCCAACACTTGCAGCTGAACCGCTACGTCATGGCGCACCCTCGACGCCATCTGTCTCGTCCCGGGTCGCTCTTATCCGCCGAATCCATCACAGACCTGCTCCTCCGCCATGGCTGCAAGCTCTTCCTCACGTCCTCGGCTGGTTCAAGTTTTGTCCAGCCTCTTTTGTACAACAAAAGCATGAGCAGCACACTGGTTCAGCCCTTGATCCCTTAAGCAACACACCAGTGTTCAATTCCCTGCAACCGCTGATTAACTCCAACCTTTTTCTCTGATTTTGTTTCAGTTCTCGCGGCGAAGATGCTTCAATAAGTGTAGAGCCTTTTTCTATATCAACAACGGGGACGTAGCATGTCTGGTTCGTCCTTTATCCTTGAATCCGGAGACCCAGGTTCAAATCACAAGCTACAGGTTTAATCATCCAATTCTTTTTGTTCCTACTGAGATCCGGCGCCTACTGGGCCTCGGGCCGTATCCTCGTCAGCTTCTTCGATGCCAAGCGCGCGGCAGCCCGCTTTTCGCTGCTCAGGTCCGGCACTGTACCAGCCCATATCCCTCTCTTTTTGTTTTATTCCTTTTGCAAATCTTGTAAAAATAATATCTTCTAAAGTATAACCCCAAATGCAAAGTGTTATATATGAAAATTGATCAGAAAAATGCAAGGAACATGAATACGACCATTCATCTGTTTGCATCTCGCATCATGTCGCGTAGTGGTAGTTATGCATGTTCACCTAACATATATGCGGAGTATTTTGGATTTCCAACTATGGTTTTCCCCGCTCCGCTTAAATTTGAAGTAGCGCACCCTTGCCATGATATGCCATGCTAACCACCACTTAAATTTGCCGGTAGAAATGCAACTCCAACCTAACTTGTTTGTCCGGGGTTCCGACTCCGATTAATATGGTTAAGTTGCATCACACCATATCTGCCATGTCATGCATATCATCTTGATCATGCTGGTTCTTATTCCGTAGTAGTAAGACTTGCATGCGTTGTGTGTCCCAAGCATTTTCTTCTTCCTGGATAGGATCACGAAGTGGTGTTGTGAGATACGACGAGTTCTCCGACAAGTGCTTCTTCGACTTTTCACAGGCGAGCCCTCTCTCTTCACCTATTATACACTCTCCCTCGCATTGCTATCCTTATGTTGCGCTTCTTTATCGAGTCACGTGTCCTATTCCACTTGTCTACCATAATAATCCTATATGTATCATTCCTTACCCATAGTCGTTGCTTGATGTTTGAGCCTTGCGAGTCGTAGGCGTGTTTAGGCTCGTTGTTTATCTCGATCTGTTATCGGGATATGTTGGGTTGTTGGGAGGTTATCACATGCTATATCAGTTGTTGGAGATACACATGCTTTACTTATTTGTTAACAACAAAAATTGTAAGCAGAGGCATCTGTGAGCCCCTTTGCGAAAGCATCGGAACTTTGACTCGCTAATGTCCCCTAGGACCCGAGTTCTTGTTATCTATTCCGAGATTGAGCGCTCTATCCATGCGTGGGGACGATTATTGGGACCCCCCCCCCTCACCCATTACCTTTTCTCAAGTCAGTTGAAAAGGGGGCCACAACCTTGGTTTTATTTGCCTATGCCATGTATGCCATGCTTTACTTACTGTTGCCTTCGGGTGTTTACTTCATGTTGCCTTCGGGTGTTTATATTCTGTACTATACCCCGCGGGACGTTTAGCGAAGCGTGTGGTTTGCACGCCTAGCCGCCGACGCAAACCCTGAGTCCGTCTCGGAGTACGGCCGGACTTCGTCACGGGTAGCTTAGTTGGGTGGTCCCCCTAGATTTTCTTGTTGAACTGGGAATGGTCTTGTTGTGAGACATCCACCTGTCGTAAGTGGGTCGAGCATGCGTATGGTTACATTTGGGCAACCCCTGCAGGATGTACATCTTATCGATAAGCCGTGTCCGCGGTTATGGACGAATTGGAATTGTATAGCTTGATCATAGACAACTTACACCGTTATTTGTTGCTAATAATCCGCTAATAACTTGTGTGGTAATATATCATTACTACAAACGATACCTAATAAAACTTGTCCACCGTTGAGTGCCTTTTACATTGCTTCTTCACCTTGTTGAAGGGGATATGTGTATTTGGCTGGGTTATGTTTGTGTAGTATTTATCTGTTACCTTGTACGCTCTCTTATCTTCTCTGAGTAGACGGATGTTGTAGCGTGTCTCTATTGGTTATAGTATTGCTGCCGCTAAAACCTACCATATAGCCCCAGGCGATATATATATATACTCGCCCGGCGAGCATAGCCATTTCTAGTCTCGCTAAGTACGTGCCGGAGTTCGTTCCTTGGTAC
This sequence comes from Lolium rigidum, assembly GCF_022539505.1. Lineage (NCBI taxonomy): Eukaryota > Viridiplantae > Streptophyta > Magnoliopsida > Poales > Poaceae > Lolium > Lolium rigidum. The sequence continues at coordinate 218,560,034 of NC_061514.1, forward strand.
TTACTCTCGCCTTTTCCCTTTCTCTTTTGCTTCCTCCCTTTTGTCGGCAACCGATGGCCCGACTTCGACAGGTACAAGATGACGACGTTAGCAAGGTTACCCTTCCGGCTTGGCTCGGGCGGGGTTATGGACGCCAGTGGTTATCTTCAGGACTCTTAGTCCAATTTGTATCTTGTCCGTACTCGGACGTATTCGATCTTCTGTATGATTTGGATCTTTGTATTGTTTATTTGTATCTTGACTCGTTGGAGTCGTTGTTGTAATATATGTTTCTTGTGGGATCTATTGTAATCATGTTGTAATGTTACCGCTCGTGTTAATTCCTCTGGCATCACGTGTGTGATTCGTCGCACACGTCGTGTCGGAGGGCGTCTCTGAACCGATATCGTGCGGATTTCGGCGGGATCGCTGGAATCCTCAGGATACCGGTTCCGGGGCGTCACACATGTCATCCTCTATGTACAATAAAGTTTCTTTTCTTGGATTTTTTACCCCTGATTTTTGGTCACTTGCCTTGACGCTGCTGGCTCATGGGTCCCACATGTCAGCATCTATAAACAATAAACGTTTCCTTTGTTGGATTTATTTTTTATCCCTAATTTCTGGCTATTTGCCTTTTTCTTTTGATCCCCAGCGGCCTTTGAAAATGTTGAGGAACCTGCTGGCTCATGGGACCCGCATGTCATCCTCTATGTACTATAAAATTTCTTTTGTTGGATTTTTTTTCACCCTCTGATTTTTGGCTATTTCCTTTTTCTTTTGATCCCCTGCCGCCTTGGAAACGTAGAGTAAGCTGCTGACTCATGGGACCCGCATGTCATCCTCTATGTACAATCAACTTTCTTTTTTTGGAGTTTTTTCCCCCTAATTTCTGGCTACTTTTTTTTCTTTTGATCTCAAACCGCATTTGAAACGTTGAAACCGCTGCTGCAAAATGGGACCCGCATGTCATCCTCTATGTACAATAAGTTTCATTTCTTGGATTATTTTTGGCTCCTGATATTTGGTCACTTGCCTTTTTCTTTCGATCTCATGCCACCTTTGAAACGTTGAGTAAGCTGTTGGCTCATGGGCCCGCATGTCATCCTCTACGAACAATAAAAGTTTCTTTTCTTGGAGTTATTTTTGAACCCTAATTTCTGGCTACTTACTTTTTTCTTTTGATCCACTGCCACCTTTGAAACGTTGAGGATTCTGCAGACTAACACAAGCTCTTTCTCTCCAAGATCTTGCAAGTTGATAGATTAAATCATGGAATTATTAGGATATGTTTTAAATTTCAAATCCAATTTATGAATTATTAAAAATACCGTTATCCATGTCGGTATGGAGCGATCAAGGATTTTCATATTGGGCATGAGCAGTTTCAAAAATTGGAACCCAATAATTCAAAATAAATAAAAACAACCTTTATGTAGAATCTCCGCGTTTTTTTGTTTGTTTGCCAATCATTGGATCTGTGTTTCATTCGAAAACGGCCGAAATTGCATGAGCAGAAAGGCCCATTTGTAGTTATTGGGCTTCGACAGCCGGAGCAAGTAGGCCGATAGCAATTACCATGTAGATGGCCGTTGGCAACCCAAAGATTGGGCCCAACAGGGGAAGGCTGAACAGTACTATTTTCTAATTGGAAGGTGGTACATGGCGTAATCCTGCCAAAAAAAAAGATGGAACACGGGTTGCTGAAATTTGCCCATCTGTGCCTAATATCGCCGCCGCGGCTCCGCTTCCGCCGCCGCCGCCATGCCTCGTCTCGCGTCGAGCTCGCGGTACTCCCGCGTCTCGGGCACGGGGTACCGCGACGTCCGCGCGCGCCCCAAAGGTACGTATTACGCGGAGATACGTGACGGCGGCGAGCGCATCGGCCTCGGGACCTACGAGACCGCGCACGAGGCTGCGCGCGCGTACGACGCCGTGGCGTGGCGGCTCGGGCGCCCGCGATCGTCGATGAATTTCCATGACGTGTGGACGCGCCAGTAGGCCGAGGATCTCGCGCCGCCGCCGTACATCGTTAGACTGGAGGAACAGCGCCGCCGCCGCGAGACGGAGCGCCGTTTGCGCATCATCGAGCGGGACGAGCGCGCGGCGCGCGAGTGGGCGGCCCGCTTCCCCGAGGACGTTGCCGCCGAGAACGAGCACTTCCGCAGACGGAGGGCGGAGAAGGCGACGAGGCGGGCTGCGAAGGAGGACCGCGCACGACGGAGGGCGGAGAAGGCGACGAAGCGGGCCTTCATCGAAGCGCAGCTCGCCGGGCCAACCACCATTGGCGAGGATGACCCTCGTTGGATTGACCTCTTCTCGTCGGATCCGGTGTCGGGCACGACAACTCTTCAGATGTCGAGTTTTAGTTTAGTTTTATCGCACTACTTTGTAAAAGTATGAACTACGGAGTATCTATCAAGCTAATTTTATCGTATGTCTATTTCTAGTCTTTGTTTGATCTTCTGTTTTACTGCACTCTATTTTTCATTATATTCTGTTTTTGGCGCTGCATTATAGCGCCTCTGAAAATACGCTGTTTCAGCCCTGCATTTGGCCGCCACGGTCTTCGACCTTCCAGGTGAAGCTATTGCCGGCTCCATGCGCAGACATCGGCCTACGGCGCCAAAATATATAGCCACTGCTGGAGTTGCTGTAATATGTTTGTCAGCAGGAGCTTACCTAATTAGTGAAAAAGATGTTCAGCGTGGGATTCGAAAAAAAGATCTTCATGTTTTTTTTCCCAGCGATCCTAGTTCGGACTTTTGATTGTGTTGGCTAGTGCATGAAGCTTGACACCTGTATTATGTGACCCTGATATGAGGATAAGAACACCTTCAGCTTGCATTGCTAATGGTGTCTACTGCAGCAGTGGCGTACCTTCAATGGAGACCGATGCAAGAGAGTTGGTACCGGTGAGCATGCACTCGACATCATCGTGCCACCCGAAGTAGGTGGTGTATTGGGATTAGATCGATAAGCATAGCACCTTGCAAAGAACAAGATGCTGCTAGTGTTGGTTAACGTGATTTTACGCCAAAAGTCATGTATGCTCAACGAGTGCCGTACCTAGTTTGGATATTGTGTTGTTACCCTTTTGTGGTTTGGTGTTTGTCCAACAGAGAAAGCTACTCTTTTCCCGTGTAAGTGTTATTATGTGAACAAAAGTTGTATGTACATATATATCGGTCGTGAGAACCAAGATTGCATATTCTTGCCTGGTTATAACACATAAGTCATAATAACAATTAAAGAGAAAAGGAACATTTGCCTTTGCAATGTGATTGTGCCAAGTAGATTAGACAACCAACCACAAACATTACAGGTCAACAGCCAAACGCATGCGAAAGTCCTAAGGTAAGCTCCATAATATATGTTGAAACCAAAAGCCTAGAAACCATACGAAAGGTAGCTCCACATCACAGTTCCACGACTGCAGCATACTGATCGTAAAACTATATCAAGTCAGGACAGCTGCACCACTGGGTAAGCATCCATGGGGTCTGGCTCAAGAGCGAAGACTGTGTGAATGCTGCAAAATGTGGCTCTTGCCTCACCCCACCCATGCATCTTATCATGGAACCTTACCAAATCAGCATGAATCATCTTGACATAAACATAGCTCCTCTCTCCATGCTGATGGGATTGAACAATGCGCCGGTTGCGGTGCTTCGACTTGTCAAACGATATGCGGGAGATGACGAAGCATGCCTGGATGGTCTTTTGTAGTGACAATGGCTTGGAGTAGGCTGGTCCCGTGAACCACCCAAGCTGGATCTTTAGAGCTTGAAGGACGATCTGTGCCATATAAGCTATCGTTGCCGACTTCAACTCGGGTTCGAGTGAATGACAGTCGACATCTTATCCTAGAGATGCAGATCCTTCTTGATCGGATTCGGCAGAATCATCACCACTACTTACGAGTGCATCGAGGTTATACGAAGGCACATCGGGTACATGCTCCAGTTCATAGGAGTCGGGTGGGACAAAGATCGTTTGCTGAAATCTCTACAATACCAGCTCCAGGTAGACCACCAGTCTCTACAGAGGGTAAACCACCAATATCCACTTGAGAGGATTCTCGTGGCACGACACCTTTCGCTAGAGGCTCTACCCTACCAGCTCCAGGTCCACCACCAGTCAGTACTGTGGGCATAGTCATGCCGGGTTCTACCAATACAAAACCTCCTTCGGGTGGCATAA
>NC_061514.1:218564315-218609455 GCF_022539505.1 Lolium rigidum
ACTGAATTAGAAAGTCCCCTGGACTATAAATATGTATCTAGGGTTTATGGAATAAACAACAACCAACGTTCAACACAAACAAATCTCGGCGCATCGCCAACTCCTTCGTCTCGAGGGTTTCTCCGGTAAGCACCATGCTGCCTAGATTGCATCTTGCGATCTAGGCAGCACAAGCCTATCTCGTTGTTCATGCGTTGCTCGTGCTGAAGCCTTTTTGATGGCGAGAAACGTAGTTATCTTAGATGCGTTAGGGTTAGCATTGTTCTTCGTATCATATGCTGTCGTAGTGCAACCCTTATGCATCTAGCCGCCCTTACACCTATCTCAGGTGTAGGGGCGGCACCCCGCTTGATCATAGTTTAGTAGATCTGATCCGTTACGGTTGCTCCTTGTTCATCAAGGATTAGTTTAACATCCGCATTAGTTAGGCCCTACAAAGGGTTGGAGGATCCAGCGGCGTGTAGGGTGACGTTTGCTTGCCCTGGAAAGGATGTTCCGGGGATCAACCTCGTGTTGGTTTTTAGGCCCTGTCTAGGATCGGCTTACGGTCATCGTGCGCGAGCGCGAGGCCCAATCTTGAGTAGGATGATCCGATTATGCGGTGAAAACCCTAAATCATCGTAGATCTCATTAGCTTTATCTTGATCAAGCAGGACCACCATATATTCGGACACCTTGTACGAATCATGGGTGGATCGGCTCTTTGAGCCGATTCACAGGATAACCTGAGAGCCGATCGAGGCTCGTATTTAATGTTTACGTGTATGCCATGCAGGAAACTAAGCGAGGCATCATCCACACCTTCCCGACCGGGTATAGGTCGGGTGGCACGCCCTTGCGATAGCATCGGACGTGTGACCAGGAGGCTTTGCGGGCCGTCGCTCTGAGGGACCGGGGCCAGCCGCAGCCCTAGTTGTTCCCGGCTCTACTGTGTTGCCTGTCGCTGCCCGCCAGTGGGTTTCTGACGTCAACAGTACCAAGGAACGAACTCCGGCACGTACTTAGCGAGACTAGAAATGGCTATGCTCGCCGGGCGAGTATATATATATATCGCCTGGGGCTATATGGTAGGTTTTAGCGGCAGCACTACTATAACCAATAGAGACACGCTACAACATCTGTCTACTCAGAGAAGATAAGAGAGCGTACAAGGTAACAGATAAATACTACACAAACATAACCCAGCCAAATACACATATCCCCTTCAACAAGGTGAAGAAGCAATGTAAAAGGCACTCAACGGTGGACAAGTTTTATTAGGTATCGGTTGTAGTAATGCTATATTACCACGCAAGTTATTAGCAGATTATTAGCAACAAGATAACGGTGTAAGTTGTCTATGATCAAGCTATACAATTCCAAGTCGTCCATAACCGCAGACACGGCTTATCGATAAGATGTACACCCTGCAGGGGTTGCCCAAATGTAACCATACGCATGCTCGACCCACTTACGACAGGTGGATGTCACACAACAAGACCGTTCCCAGTTCAACAAGAAAGTCTAGGGGGGCCACCCAACTAAGCTACCCGTGACAAAGTCCGGCCGTACTCCGAGACGGACTCAGGGTTTGCGTCAGCGGCTAGGCGTGCAAACCACACGCTTCGCTAAACGTCTCGCGGGGTACAGTACAGAATATAAACACCCGAAGGCAACATGAAGTAAACACCCGAAGGCAACAGTAAGTAAAGCATGGCATACATGGCATAGGCAAATAAAACCAAGGTTGTGGCCCCCTTTTCAACTGACTTGAGAAAAGGTAATGGGTGAGGGGGGGTCCCAATAATCGTCCCCACGCGTGGATAGAGCGCTCAATCTCGGAATAGATAACAAGAACTTGGGTCCTAGGGGACATTAGCGAGTCAAAGTTCCGATGCTTTCGCAAAGGGGCTCACAGATGCCTCTGCTTACAAATTTTAGTTGTTAACAAATAAGTAAAGCATGTGTATCTCCAACAACTGATATAGCATGTGATAACCTCCCAACAACCCAACATATCCCGATAACAGATCGAGATAAACAACAGAGCCTAAACACGCCTACGACTCGCAAGGCTCAAACATCAAGCAACGGCTATGGGTAAGGAATGATACATATAGGATTATTATGGTAGACAAGTGGAATAGGACACGTGACTCGATAAAGAAGCGCAACATAAGGATAGCAATGCGAGGGAGAGTGTATAATAGGTGAAGAGAGAGGGCTCGCCTGTGAAAAGCTGCAGAAGCACTTGTCGGAGAACTCGTCGTATCTCACAACACCACTTCGTGATCCTATCCGGGAAGAAGAAAATGCTGGGACACACAACGCATGCAAGTCTTACTACTACGGAATAAGAACCAGCATGATCAAGATGATATGCATGACATGGCAGATATGGTGCGATGCAACTTAACCATATTAATCGGAGTCGGAACCCCGGACAAACAAGTTAGGTTGGAGTTGCATTTCTACCAGCAAATTTAAGTGGTGGTTAGCATGGCATATCATGGCAAGGGTGCGCTACTTCAAATTTAAGCGGAGCGGGGAAAACCATAGTTGGAAATCCAAAATACTCCGCATATATGTTAGGTGAACATGCATAACTACCACTACGCGACATGATGCGAGATGCAAACAGATGAATGGTCGTATTCATGTTCCTTGCATTTTTCTGATCCTTTCATATATAACACTTTGCATTTGGGGTTATACTTTAGAAGATATTATTTTTACAAGATTTGCAAAAGGAATAAAACAAAAAGAGAGGGATATGGGCTGGTACAACGCCGGACCTGAGCAGCGAAAAGCGGGCTGCCGCGCGCTTGGCATCGAAGAAGCTGACGAGGATACGGCCCGAGGCCCAGTAGGCGCCGGATCTGAGTAGGAACAAAAAGAATTGGATGATTAAACCTGTAGCCTGTAATTTGAACCTGGGTATCCGGATTCAAGGATAAAGGACGAACCAGACATACTACGTCCCCGTTGTTGATATAGAAAAAGGCTCTACACTTATTGAAGCATCTTCGCCGCGAGAACTGAAACAAAATCAGAGAAAAAGGTTGGATTTAATCAGCGGTTGCAGGTAATTGAACACTGGTGTGTTGCTTAAGGGATCAAGGGCTGAACCAGTGTGCTGCTCATGCTTTTGTTGTAAAAACGAGGCTGGACAAAACTTGAACCAGCCGAGGACGTGAGGAAGAGCTTGCAGCCATGGCGGAGGAGCAGGTCTGTGATGGATTCGGCGGATGGGAGCGACCCGGGACGAGACAGATTGCGTCGAGGGTGCGCCATGACGTAGCGGTTCAGCTGCAGGTGATGGGATGGCCGGGGATGCACCGGAGTGTCGCCGGCGACGAGCTCCTGCGGAGGTTACCGGTGGTCAACGTCGGTAGAAAGAAAACGAGGACGAGATTGAGACGGGGAAGAGGTCCGGAAGAACGAGCACATCACCGGAAGCCGTGGAGGAGGTCGGAGAGGATGGGGGAGGTCTCCAGCGGCCAGAATTGAGGATTATCTCGCCGGAGACGGAGGAGGAATCGGCGACCGTGCGCTTGATACAAAGCGCCTCAGGTCGATTCCTTGGACGAGGATGTAGAGGACGACGCCGTGGATCTCCTGGTGCCCTCGGCTTGACGCGGGGTGGCTTGCTGTGATGGCGCCATGGCGAGGCAGTGGCGGTACTGAGGGAGTGTAATAACCCAGAACATAGGAACAACGAAGGGTAGATTTAGAAATGGGATGTGCATTTCATCGCAAAACGGGGGAAATTTTCGCGCCTTATTGCAACTAAACCTAAGAGGGATCGAGGTTCTCTCTCATTTTGCATCTAGGGTTAGGCAATGTGAGTTAGGGAAATTTCGACATGATCTCTTTTGTAACTTGTTACTTTGGGGAATGTTTGCATTTGATAAGTGTTAAACATTTAAATATAAACATCACACAATATAAACAATGAATTTAAAATTCAAACACAAGATACAAATTCAAATCATTTTGAATTTCAAAGTAAATATCAAATACAATATTTAATCAAGAATATACACATTACATAATACAAAAGCTCATAAACCAAAAACTTGAGCTTTATTGATATACAACACAATTACAAAGTCTTTACAATATTCTTGATACAAGAATTGAGATATAATGAACAGAATAAAAGAAAAGGAAAAATTACAAGTTTAATTCTAAACTAAACCTAAACTAAGTGTCTTGAGGATGATCTTCCGGTCATATTCACCTTCAAACCTGCAAATCAAATAACGAGTACTAGCCGAATACAAGTGTTAGCAAGATTCAGTTTAGACAGGTTAGCAGAAATAACACAAAGTTCGGTTTGGACAGTGAAACCGTCACAAGCACACTTGTGCTTGTCCAAAAATCCCGGACAGACATCGGATAAACATAGGCAGACCAGACCGAGCAAGCCACGGGGGCTCAAGTTTCACCATATGAAGGCTGTTGCTAGCCAAGCAACGAGCAAGGCAATGCAAGGGGTGAGTCATAAAGTAACCAGGCTTGTGTGTCATGGCCAGGGAAGAAGTAGAGACCATATAAATAGCACACAAACCCTAGAACCGAGTGCACGATCGATCGGATAAGATCACCGAGGTAAGGGTGAAGCAAGAACAAGAACGAGTTCATCCAGTTCATAACCAAGAACAGAAACCAACACAACCAACTTAGCCACCAGGAATCATGGTGACCTGAGAAGATCAACCAGAATCTGGAGGTGAAGGGTCATGAACAGAAACCCCAAGTCTACATCAACCAAATATTTCATACTAGGAGCTGGAACAAGGTATACCAAGTTCCTGGACAGATCCCAATGGATTTGATCCATCATATATGCATGAAATAAGCATGGGAATGAGCAGATGCTCATATGGGTAGATCATCACTTGGTTTTCACCAAGGATTACTGCCAGTCAAAAGCCACTAAGACAGAAACCATCCAGATACAAATCAGGTGCACACGAGGCTAGAAAGCATGCACGAGATACACACTAGCAAGATCACATGCACGGATAGCACCGATAGATAGCATAGATTAGCGGCTAAGACTACACGGAAGATCCTAAGCAAGCAACCATCGAAACCCTAGATTTCTTCACGGGCAAGCATATTGGCATTCATACTTACTATGATCCCCTAATATGCAAGCAAAGTTGAGTAGCCAACAAGATCCAACCACTTGGTGAGCAACCAGTCATTAGCAAGGCTACTGAGGTCACATCACACTTAGCACCAAATAAGAGCAAGCCAAATGGACCACATCACTATCCAGAAATGGATTTAGAGTTTGATTGCTTGTAAAAGAATCATGAACAGCAAACTCATATACAAGCAAGACATTTAAATCATCACTGCATAAGCAGTTCATCAGAATTAAGTAATCTAAGCATGAATTTATCACAGATCCATGCTAAGCATGACAGTAGCATACTGTTAAGCAACACAATTTAATTCATAGCCACTAGAGCAAGTCTAGATAGCTAGAAATAAGCCACAGTACAAGTAAGCAACAGCACAGGGATGCTTGAGCATCAGCATCACCAAATAAGTGAATCGTTTAACCACAATGTTAGCCAGTAAGCAATCACTGACAAACAATTGATCAAATTGACCAATCATAGCAAGCCAAGCTACACAGAGAGTTTTGCCAACAAGCAAGAAATGATCCAATGGATCATTGGATTGCAGAATTAGTACTGAATCATATCACAGGCAGCTCTGGCACACACACAAGTGTCACAGATGCATCACAAGTGCACCTAGACAAGCAAGCATGATAGATCAGTGAGCATAAGCAAGTCATAACCAATCATAGCATGGCATAGATAGCTCTTGAACAAGCACAGTAGAGCATAGTAAGTGTAGATCATGCTAGGGGTAGCAACAAGGCAAGCATAGCATGAACGAGCAAGCAAAGCGAGCATGTGCCGGTACCGAGAAATGGCAATTGGGCCATGAACTTGCGATGAAACCGAAGCACAAGAAGATTGCACAGCAATAGCATGGCTCTAAATGGTCACAAGACCACCAGAGAGCAACAGATCATGAGGAGGAAGAAGGACAGTGGCAAGGGAGGCGCACAGAAGAGAAAGAGGGGAGCAAAGGAACTTACCCGCGCCTGGAGGCAGAAGCTATGGCATGGCGAGGCAGTGCCCGCGCGGCCATAGCAGCTGCAAAGCCAGGGAAGGCGCCGGCGTTACGCCGACGAACACCACCACAGCGACGACAAAGCATGGAGACGACGGCACGGGCCCCGCAAGCAGCACCCGCGCCAGGTCGGTCTCGGAGGCGCACACGTCGACGACGAAGGCGAGAGCTTGTCGGAGAATCACCAGATCGCCCATGGCGATTCTCCAGGAGATCCAGACCGAGGCGATTCGCCAAGAGAGGACGAGAGAAGAGAAACGGCTCGGACAGATCGATAGATCTGCTCGAGGCGGTTCTAGATCGGTAGGTGACCACGGCGGAGGAGGCCGGTGATGGCCGGAGCAGGGCGGCGGCCATGGCGGCGACGCCATCGCCTCAGGGTCGCCAGAGACTAGGGTTAGACGAGTGAGAAGAGGGCCGAGTGAGAGTGAGAGTGGTGGGCCGCTTCGGCGCCACCAAACCCAAAAAGAGGGCCAGCCTATTTGGGCCGTCCCTGAGTTAGGCTATTGGGCTGGGCCCAATAAGGGGTCCAGGGGGGTATTTTGGTCATTTTTTCATTTAATAAAAGACCAAAACTTCACCAAATTTAATAAATCTTAAAAAACTCTAAAAATCCAATAAAAATTGGATTTATGAATGAAAAATAAATCTCAACAAGAATAAAATATGAAATGGAATTTAAGAAACAAATTCAAAATTATGAATTTTCAGAATTCAAATAATAACTTGGAATTTTAAGTTATTATTTCCTTGTATTTAAAATTCAAGGAAAAATATCAAATAAGTTCAAATACTTATTTTCAAACATTTCAAAATGAAATTCTAATATTCCATGTCATATCTATTGCAAAGGGTATTTTTCCAAGAAAATACTATATTCCTTTTTATTCCAAAAACTATAGAGGTAACTCTATAATTTCAAATTATTTTGGAATAACTAAGGTAATTATCAAGTAAAATCATTTTACTTTGAATAGTTGTACTTTGTGTGAATTACAATGATTAATACTTTTAAATCAATTGTAAATTACCGTCAAAGACATAAATCTTAAATACAACCCTAAATTGTAATAATTCAATGGGGTAAAGGGATTCAACATAAAATAATACATCCATGATTGCATTATTTGGATTTTTATAACATTGTCCTTACCGGACAATGATGCTTCTTACGGAACCCGAGGTCCGGGTTCCATCAATCTGCATTGAATCGCACTATCTCGCAGATCCACGAGCAAGTTCACCCTTGCTCATGTCAACTTGATTATTTTTACTACTTTTAATGCAAAGCTATATACTTATCATTCCTGCATCGCAAATGAAATGTTAATTTCCAACTATGAATATGACTATGTGGCTGGCAATGGAACCATGGTCTGTGTTGATATGGTGGAGGTTCCATTGCAATGGGTTATATCACCCTAGGATTTAATTTACCAATGCCGTCCAGTGATTCTAGCGCCGTACAAACCGCGTTGACCATGAGATCTATAATGGCTGCGGGGAAGCCGGTCGTATCTTTTCCCTTCGCACGCCAACGGATTGGTAGAGCCGGCGGGGTGTTGGAGGCACTGCCGTAGGTTGGGATAGCCTTTTAAATCCCCATCCATTAGTGATGATGGCTCTACGATCTATGAAGGATTGTCCAAAGTACACCATGAGTAAAGCCGTATTATCGGGGGAAGTCTACTGGAGGTGTGCGGGTGGACAAAAGGGTGGGTTTGCGAGTCGCGGAGAAGGCGGTGTGGGCTTGGATCTTTATACCCGGCCTCACACCAAAGGAAGTGTGAACGGGGCAAGTCCCTGCGGATGGCAAAAAGGGTGAGATCTCTTGTGGGAAAAGTAACGCACCTCTCGCGAGTGTATCAAATTGTGGCTGTCACTCCTTGTTCCGGGAAGGGAACTGCGAACGCGGCGAGGAAAGGAACTCCACGAAGTTCCGGTCAACTCTGTGAAGACCGACGGGCATAGTTTTCATAATAAAAGCAACCTTTTGAAGAAATGTTTTCAAAACATGCATTGACCTGCGATTTCTGATCAATGGTCGTAGCTAGTGCATCAAACACCTTTTATTCTTTTAGAACTTGCTGAGTACCTCTCGTACTCACTTTCTTTCGACACCCTTGCTAGACCGTGATCCCGAAGTGGAGGCTATCAACGATGGGGCACCGAAGGAAGCTACGAGCTGGTCTACGAAGAACCCGATCTTACCGGCGGAGTGGAAGGCGTAGACTATGGGATAGTCTACGGACCAGATGACACGGAGGTGGAGGAGTAGTGACATACCTTAGTATCATAGAGCCGAGCAACGTAGAACTTACCTAAATAAGTTGTTGAGCCCTTTTCATCTTTAGTATAAGTTGTAATGGTACTTTAGTAGTCTCTTAGGGTGTTCTCATAGGACCTGTGAGAATACCAACTTGTAAGACAATGTTTGTAATAAAGTATGGAGTGTTATGACCTGCAATGTTTCGTTGTACCACTCGAGGGATATGGCAATTTGTGAGGAAGCCCCTTCACAAAGATCATATCAACGACTTGTATACTACAACATGCGGTGGTATGCTCGGGTCACCGCAGGTGGTATCGAGAGCAAATGTTGCGACCTTAGGTTGGAAAAACCTAGTATAGGGAAGAAACCCGTAGGAGTCTAGTAGAAATAGTAAAGGATTCTCTAGAAATATGGTGGTTATTCACTTGAGAATAGCAAAACCATATATTTTAGTGCGATAATTCTTTATTATAGCTATTATGATGCATTATCACTACTAATATTCTGCTTTTGTATACAGCCATAATGGCGAACACTTTTCCCAAGAGGACTTTGAGGAAAGTTGAGGGTTGGCTCGGTGATTATGATGGACCAATAACGGCTCTCCTGTGTGGGATGTCGAAGGAACTTCATTGCGATCCACGGATACACGTTATCAAGTATACTTACTATGATGGGGAAATCCTAGCCAAGTGCGAGTATCGGTCCAACTACCGGAACAACCGCCGATGAGTCGTATAATGCCATACGGAGAAGCCAAAACTATCACCACAGCCTACCATATGGGCCTATTCAAGGCAATCCTTGAGATAAGGCAGCACAAGTCGATAGAACTCCTATGTTCGAGTTTTCTCATATACCTCATGCCGAGGAAGATGAGGATCCCACTCTTAATCATTTGGTGTTAGCCCACGAAGTCCCGAAGCTGCAGCACAGCACATGGATAGCTGTAAGTCTTTATTGACCACGATGTATCTTTTACACATGAAGATGAGAGGTGAGATTGACCACATGCTAGCTGAGTTCACGGACCCTGATAAAGTCCAAACTCGGATGCATGATTTGAGGGCACAACCACAACATACTACACCCTTCTTTAACCCAGACAGTGATGTAGATTTGAGTGACCAGGTGGTTCAAGAGAAATCTACCTACAAGAGACCCACTTACACCTAACTTTGTTCCGCACTATCCACATGTGTCGGCATCGTATGATACTGGATATGGGGAGACCATTCATGGAACATAAATTGCTCGGAGTCACCGATTGAAAACTCGACGGGTTGGCGTTTCGGGGAACCTTTCGGTGATGAGGAGGAGCCAATTCCATGTGATACCGGAGATGAGAGTGATGCGGTTAACCCAAATGTTAACCAACACTACGAGCAGGAAGAGAAAGGTACGGATTCCATTTCGTTAGATTTGGAGATGGGTATATCTAAACCATCACGATACGAAGTAGGTGAGAGTTCGGAACAAAGAAAAAGAAGAAGAAGAAGATGAGGGGTCAAGTGAATAGAAATCCTCCATGGATGACTGGAGAAGAGGCACTCGTATTCCATCGGGGATATGTATGAGTCTTTATCTAGTTACTTTGGAATGACAGATCTCGTCTCGGCACTTCATCCGATTCAGATTACATACCTACTTGGAAGGACCTTTGTTCCGGACGGTGTTCGGAAGACTAGTCGCCGTACTTGGTTGGACCCCGGGGATGTACGCGGAGGCGAATGAAGACGATGAGGAGTAGAGCTCCAAGGAAGAATAAAGTAATCTAGGTGGTATTGTAATAGAACGTATTTTAAATTCCCGTTGGCTTGGGCTTGGAGCCAAATAAGTGGTTTATATGTACCACATGTAATATAAGTTTGTGAGTGTGTTATGTATTATACGGTGTATATACATAATAAATGTTTGTTTTGGATTTGCTTCTTGATTTCATTGTGTGACTAGTACTCGGGCAATGAGTTGAGCTCGGAAAACATTCGCATGGTGTAATTATGAGTAATCGCTCTTTGTTACGAGGACTAGGGGAAATGGCGTTAGTAGAAACCGAAGAGGCTCGCAGAGAGCGGGAAGAAAGAGAAAAAGAGGAGGCAGATGCGGCAGCTAGAGCAGAAAACGCACCACCACCACCACACCCAATGTTACACCCGGACTTCCAACGAGTATATGAGGTCAATGGAGGAAGACGAAGGCGTTACCGGGAAAGTCAGAGCAAGAATATGCAGGATTTCTTTACCCATGTCATCAATGATAGGGGTAATGAAGGCAAGGGAGTAACACTATCGGACTTCCAAAATGCAAGACCACTACCATTCACATCAGCTCCAGAACCAATGGACGCTGAAGATTGGCTTATGGATACTGAACGGAAATTGAAGACCGTTGGTTGCAACGATGAGGAGAAGATCGGATATACCACTTATCTGTTGTCAGGACCAGCAGCATCATGGTGGGAGAACCTTGTAGCAGTACACCCTCCAGATAAGGTATTCACCTGGGAGGAGTTTAAAAAGAAGTTTCGGGATGCTCATGTTCTGGACAGCGTGGTGGAGCTGAAGAAGAGGGAGTTTGAAGAACTAAGACAGAATACTGCACCAATCATGCAGTATGTTCGGGATTTCAATAGGTTATCCAGATATGCACCTGAGGATGTAGATACAGAGGAGAAGCGGAAGAAGAGGTTCATGAAAGGCATGAATCCATACATGAAGATGCAACTGAGGTTGGCACGGACTGCCGAATTCCAGGAACTGATTGACTCGGCAATCACTTTCGAGGATGACTACAGGCAAGTCCAGGAGGAAAGGAGGAAGAGGGCTCGTATAGAGCCAAGGAAGTACCCAATCAGTAAACCAACACCTGATCGAAGTTTCAAACCCCGATACAGACCTACTACTGGTAATCAATACAACCGAGGAGGTCAGAGTCAGAATCCAATCAGTCAAATTATATGCAACAATTGTGGCCTAAAGGGTCATTTGCAGAAGGATTGTCAAAAACCCAGAATCATTTGCTATGGTTGTGGGAAGGAAGGACACATCAAGCCGGAGTGTCCAAACAAGTCGTCCTGGAGTGGACAGAACCCTGGAGGACGAGGTGGAAACAACAACAACAATCGCAACAACAACAACAACAACAACAACAACCGCAACTACAACAAC
Organism: Lolium rigidum; assembly: GCF_022539505.1. NCBI lineage: Eukaryota > Viridiplantae > Streptophyta > Magnoliopsida > Poales > Poaceae > Lolium > Lolium rigidum. The sequence goes on from NC_061514.1 coordinate 218,575,899, forward strand.
AACAACAATAAGAGGGGAAAGCCTTATGGAAAGCTGAATTGCACATCTTTGGAACAAGCGGAAGAATCGGATCAAACAGTCTTAGGTACGCTAAGCATTCTTACTCATCCCGGCAAAGTATTATTTGATACTGGAGCAACCACATCATTTCTTGCATTGGAATTTGTGGAAAAATTCGGGCTTAGATGTTCTAAGTTAGAAACCCCTATAACTGTCCTATCCGCGGGGGGAACGATCTTAGTGACCCACGTGAAAGAAGCACAAGTCCTAACCATATGTGACTGTGTGTATTTCGCGGACCTATTAATCATACCCATGAAGGACATATCAGTCATCTTAGGGATGGATTGGTTGACCAGAAAATGGAGCGGTGATTAACTTGTGGAGACAAAACGATATCACTTCGCGACTCCATCGGAGGTAGAATTGTGTTCCAAGGAGATAAGTACAGTGAATTAGAGATTGGATTGGAACTCAACAGCCTGAAGGAAGTGAGAATTGAAGATATTCCTGTAGTGAATGAATTTAAGGATGTATTTCCTAAGGAACTACCGGGAATGCCACCCGATAGAGAGATAGAATTCACAATCGACCTGATTCCAGGCACAGCACCAATAGCACAACCACCATATAAGATGGGGCCAAAGGAGTTAGTGGAACTGAAAGCTCGGATAGATGAGCTGGAACGAAGGGATTTATTCAAGAAAGTGTGTCACCATGGGGTACACCGGTTATTTTTGTGGATAAAAGAGATGGAGGAAAGAGAATGTGTGGAGATTATAGAAATTTGAACAATGTAACTATCAAGAACAAGTATCCTTTACCTAGAATTCAAGATCTTTTTGATCAAGTTCAAGGAGCAGGAGTCTTCTCGAAGATAGATTTAAGGTCGAGATACCATCAAATCAAGATCGGGAAGGAAGATGTACCAAAAACGAGCATTCGTATCAAGGTATGGACACCATGAATACTTGGTTGTACCATTTGGACTAACAAATGCACCAGCAATTTTCATGAATTTGATGAACAAGATATTCATGAAGTACTTGGACAAGTTTGTGATAGTGTTCATAGATGATATTTTAATCTATTCCAAAGATAAAGAAGAACATGCCAAACATTTGAAGATAGTTACGCAAACTTTGAGAGAACATCGGCTATATGCGAAGTTCAGCAAGTGCAAATTTTGGTTAGATAGCGTTGAATTTCTTGGACATGTCATAACCAAAGAAGGCATAGCGGTGAATCCAAGCAAGGTTCAGTCCGTACTTGGAATGGAAATCGCCTAAAAATGCTAAGGAGATACGAGGATTTCTTGGTATGGCGAGGCTATTATCGGAGATTCATAGAGGGATTTTCGAAGATTGCGGGACCAATGACCAAGTTACTCAAGAAAAATACTCCATTTGTGTGGACCGATGAGTGTGAAGCCGGCTTCCAAACACTCAAGGATAAGTTAACCACGAGCACCGGTGTTAGCGGTTCTCGAACCCGGAAAGGATTACACGGTGTATTGTGATGCTTCCAAGAATGGACTTGGATGTGTTCTTATGCAAGATCGGAAGGTAATAGCTTATGGATCAAGACGAGTTGAAACCACATGAACACAACTACCCGAGTACATGATCTCGAGTTAGCGGCAGTTGTGTATGCTTTGAAGAGTTGGAGACAATTTCTATATGGATCCAAGTGTGAGTTATACACCGATCACAAAAGTTTGAAGTATTTCTTCACCCAGAAAGAATTAAACATGAGACAGAAGAGATGGTTGGAGTTGATTAAGGATTACGACCTTAAGATCAACTATACACCGAGCAAGGCTAATGTAGTAGCAGATGCCCTAAGTAGGAAAAGTACGGAGAATCAACCTACGGAATGGGAGATTCCAAAGGAACTTCGGAAGGAGTTAGAAGATGCTCAGATCTTGTTTATTCAAGGTGATGCCAAAGGAAGTATAGCAACCATGAGGATTATGGATGAGATGTACTCGGATTTGAAATATGAGATTATCCGGAAGCAAGCGGATGATGTGTTCATCCAAGAGGAAATCAAGAGGATTGGAGAAGGAAAACCATCGGAATTCCATCTAGGGGATTTTGATTCATTATATTTCCAGAAAAGGATCTGTGTACCAGATGATCCAGAAGTGAAGTCAATCATATTAAAAGAAGCACATGAAACCCCTTATTCCATACATCCGGGAAGTACCAAGATGTATATGGATTTGAAAGAGATGTTACGGTGGAACAACATGAAAAGAGAAATAGCACAATATGTCTCGGAATGTCATACATGTCAACGAGTGAAGGCAGAGCATCAAAGTCCTGCGGGATTACTCAAACCACTAGAGATACCGGAATGGAAATGGGATGAAATCGGAATGGATTTTGTTACTGGTTTACCAATGACTAGTAAGAGGAAGGATATGATATGGGTAATAGTGGATAGACTTACCAAGAGCGCTCATTTCATAGCCGTAAACACAAAAGATACTGCGAGAAAAGCTTGTGGATATTTATGTGAAGGAAATTGTGAGTAAACATGGAGTACCAAAGAAGATAGTCTCAGATAGAGGTTCGATTTTCACATCAGCATTCTGGAAACAACTACAAGAATCTTTGGGATCCAAGTTGGATTTCGAGTACGAGCATATCATCCACAAACCGGAGGACAAACCGAAAGAACCAATCGAGATACTTGAGGACATGCTTAGAGCTTGTGCTCTGAACTTTGGAGGCTCATGGGAGGATCATTTACCTTTAGCGGAGTTCTCATATAACAATAGTTATCAGATTAGTATTCAGATGGCACCGTACGAAGCATTGTACGGAAGGAAGTGTCGATCACCAATTTGTTGGTTTGAAACCGGAGAAAACAAGGAGTTTACACCGGACTACATCAAAGAGAGACAAGACGTCATCGAGGTGATCCGGGATAGACTCAAAATAGCTCAGAGTCGTCAGAAGAGTTACGCCGACTTAAAGAGGAGAGATTGGGAACCGAAAGTAGGAGACATGGTATATTTAAAGGTTAGCCCAATGAAAGGACTTAAGAGGTTCGGAGTGAAAGGAAAGTTAAGTCCTCGATATATTGGACCATTTAAGATAATCAGTCAGAATCGAGGAACAGCTTTTGAGTTGGAGTTACCGGCACAACTAAGTCAAGTTCATAATGTATTTCATGTATCACAACTCAGAAAGTGTTTGAAGGCACCGGATGATCCTATCACATATGAAGAAATAGAATTGCAATCTGACCTAACTTATGTGGAAAGGCCTGAAAGAATCTTAGAAGTTCAATGGAAGAAGTTAAGAAACAGGGCAATCAAATACTGTAAAGTGCAATGGCAACATCATCCTGAGCGAGAAGCTACTTGGGAGACAGAAGAAGAACTTAGGAAGTCTTACCCCGAGATGTTCGAGTACCAATCTTAACTTCGGGACGAAGTTTCGTTAAGGGGAGAGGCTGTAATAACCCTGAACATAGGAACAACGAAGGGTAGATTTAGAAATGGGATGTGCATTTCATCGCAAAACGGGGGAAATTTTCGCGCCTTATTGCAACTAAACCTAAGAGGGATCGAGGTTCTCTCTCATTTTGCATCTAGGGTTAGGCAATGTGAGTTAGGGAAATTTCGACATGATCTCTTTTGTAACTTGTTACTTTGGGGAATGTTTGCATTTGATAAGTGTTAAACATTTAAATATAAACATCACACAATATAAACAATGAATTTAAAATTCAAACACAAGATACAAATTCAAATCATTTTGAATTTCAAAGTAAATATCAAATACAATATTTAATCAAGAATATACACATTACATAATACAAAAGCTCATAAACCAAAAACTTGAGCTTTATTGATATACAACACAATTACAAAGTCTTTACAATATTCTTGATACAAGAATTGAGATATAATGAACGAGAATAAAAGAAAAGGAAAAATTACAAGTTTAATTCTAAACTAAACCTAAACTAAGTGTCTTGAGGATGATCTTCTGGTCATATTCACCTTCAAACCTGCAAATCAAATAACAGGTACTAGCCAGAATACAAGTGTTAGCAAGATTCAGTTTAGACAGTTAGCAGAAATAACACAAAGTTCAGTTTGGACAGTGAAACTGTCACAGCACACTTGTGCTTGTCCAAAAATCCTGGACAGCATCAGATAAACATAGAGCGGACCAGACCGAGCAAGCCACGGGGGCTCAAGTTTCACCATATGAAGGCTGTTGCTAGCCAAGCAACGAGCAAGGCAATGCAAGGGGTGAGTCATAAAGTAACCAGGCTTGTGTGTCATGGCCGGGGAAGAAGTAGAGACCATATAAATAGCACAAAAACCCTAGAACCGAGTGCACGGTCGATCGGATAAGATCACCAGGTAAGGGTGAAGCAAGAACAAGCACAGTTCATCCAGTTCATAACCAAGAACAGAAACCAACACAACCAACTTAGCCACCAGGAATCATGGTGACCTGAGAAGATCAACCAGAATCTGGAGGTGAAGGGCTGTGAACAGAAACCCCAAGTCTACATCAACCAAATATTTCATACTAGGAGCTGGAACAAGGTATACCAAGTTCCTGGACAGATCCCAATGGATTTGATCCATCATATATGCATGAAATAAGCATGGGAATGAGCAGATGCTCATATGGGTAGATCATCACTTGGTTTTCACCAAGGATTACTGCCAGTCAAAAGCTACTAAAACAGAAACCATCCAGATACAAATCATGTGCACGAGAGGCTAGAAAGCATGCACGGATACACACTAGCAAGATCACATGCACATATAGCACCGAGTAGATAGCATAGATTAGCAGCTAAGACTACACAGAAGATCCTAAGCAAGCAACCATCGAAACCCTAGATTTCTTCACGGGCAAGCATATTGGCATTCATACTTACTATGATCCCCTAATATGCAAGCAAAGTTGAGTAGCCAACAAGATCCAACCACTTGGTGAGCAACCGATCGATAGCAAGGCTACGAGGTCACATCACACTTAGCACCAAATAAGAGCAAGCCAAATAGACCACATCACTATCCAGAAATGGATTCAGAGTTTGATTGCTTGTAAAAGAATCATGAACAGCAAACTCATATACAAGCAAGACATTTAAATCATCACTGCATAAGCAGTTCATCGAAATTAAGTAATCTAAGCATGAATTTATCACAGATCCATGCTAAGCATGACAGTAGCATACTGTTAAGCAACACAATTTAATTCATAGCCACTAGAGCAAGTCTAGATAGCTAGAAATAAGCCACAGTACAAGTAAGCAACAGCACAGGGATGCTTGAGCATCAGCATCACCAAATAAGTGAATCGTTTAACCACAATGTTAGCCAGTAAGCAATCACTGACAAACAATTGATCAAATTGACCAATCATAGCAAGCCAAGCTACACAGAGAGTTTTGCCAACAAGCAAGAAATGATCCAATGGATCATTGGATTGCAGAATTAGTACTGAATCATATCACAGGCACCTCTGGCACACACACAAGTGTCACAGATGCATCACAAGTGCACCTAGACAAGCAAGCATGATAGATCAGTGAGCATAAGCAAGTCATAACCAATCATAGCATGGCATAGATAGCTCTTGAACAAGCACAGTAGAGCATAGTAAGTGTAGATCATGCTAGGGGTAGCAACAAGGCAAGCATAGCATGAACAGCAAGCAAAGCAGCATGTGCCAGTACCAGGAAATGGCAATTGGGCCATGAACTTGCAGTAAACCGAAGCACAAGAAGATTGCACAGCAATAGCATGGCTCTAGATGGTCACAAGACCACCAGAGAGCAACAGATCATGAGGAGGAAGAAGGACAGTGGCAAGGGAGGCGCACAGAAGAGAAAGAGGGGAGCAGAGGAACTTACCCGCGCTCGGAGGCGAAGCTATGGCATGGCGAGGCGGTGCCCGCGCGGCCATAGCAGCCGCAAAGCCGAGGAAGGCGCCGGCGTTACGCCGACGAACACCACCACAGCGAGCACGGCATGGAGACGACGGCACGGGCGCCGCAAGCAGCACCCGCGCCGAGGTCGGTCTCGGAGGCGCACACGTCGACGACGAAGGCGAGAGCTCGTCGGAGAATCACCAGATCGCCCATGGCGATTCTCCAGGAGATCCAGACCGAGGCGATTCGCCAAGAGAGGACGAGAGAAGAGAAACGGCTCGGACAGATCGATAGATCTGCTCGAGGCGGTTCTAGATCGGTAGGTGGCCACGGCGGAGGAGGCCGGTGATGGCCGGAGCAGGGCGGCGGCCATGGCGGCGACGCCATCGCCTCAGGGTCGCCAGAGACTAGGGTTAGACGAGTGAGAAGAGGGCCGAGTGAGAGTGAGAGTGGTGGGCCGCTTCGGCGCCACCAAACCCAAAAGAGGGCCAGCCTATTTGGGCCGTCCCTGAGTTAGGCTATTGGGCTGGGCCCAATAAGGGGTCCAGGGGGGGTATTTTGGTCATTTTTTCATTTAATAAAAGACCAAAACTTTACCAAATTTAATAAATCTTAAACAACTCTAAAAATCCAATAAAAATTGGATTTATGAATGAAAAATAAATCTTAACAAGAATAAAATATGAAATGGAATTTAAGAAACAAATTCAAAATTATGAATTTTCAGAATTCAAATAATAACTTGGAATTTTAAGTTATTATTTCCTTGTATTTAAAATTCAAGGAAAAATATCAAATAAGTTCAAATACTTATTTTCAAACATTTCAAAATGAAATTCTAATATTCCATGTCATATCTATTGCAAAGGGTATTTTTCCAAGAAAATACTATATTCCTTTTTATTCCAAAAACTATAGAGGTAACTCTATAATTTCAAATTATTTTGGAATAACTAAGGTAATTATCAAGTAAAATCATTTTACTTTGAATAGTTGTACTTTGTGTGAATTACAATGATTAATACTTTTAAATCAATTGTAAATTACCGTCAAAGACATAAATCTTAAATACAACCCTAAATTGTAATAATTCAATGGGGTAAAGGGATTCAACATAAAATAATACATCCATGATTGCATTATTTGGATTTTTATAACATTGTCCTTACTGGACAATGATGCTTCTTACAGAACCCGAGGTCCAGGTTCCATCAACTGCATTGAACTGCACTATCTCGCAGTCCACAGGCAAGTTCACCCTTGCTCATGTCAACTTGATTATTTTTACTACTTTTAATGCAAAGCTATATACTTATCATTCCTGCATCGCAAATGAAATGTTAATTTCCAACTATGAATATGACTATGTGGCTGGCAATGGAACCATGGTATGTGTTGATATGGTGGAGGTTCCATTGCAATGGGTTATATCACCCTAGGATTTAATTTACCAATGCCGTCCAGTGATTCTAGCGCCGTACAAACCGCGTTGACCATGAGATCTATAATGGCTCTGGGGAAGCCAGTCGTATCTTTTCCCTTCTGCACGCCAACGGATTGGTAGAGCCGGCGGGGTGTTGGAGGCACTGCCGTAGGTTGGGATAGCCTTTTAAATCCCCATCCATTAGTGATGATGGCTCTACGATCTATGAAGGATTGTCCAAAGTACACCATGAGTAAAGCCGTATTATCGGGGAAGTCTACTGGAGGTGTGCGGGTGGACAAAAGGGTGGGTTTGCAGTCGCGGAGAAGGCGGTGTGGGCTTGGATCTTTATACCTGGCCTCACACCAAAGGAAGTGTGAACGGGGCAAGTCCCTGCGGATGGCAAAAAGGGTGAGATCTCTTGTGGGAAAAGTAACGCACCTCTCGCGAGTGTATCAAATTGTGGCTGTCACTCCTTGTTCCGGGAAGGGAGCTGCGAACGCGACGGGAAAGGAACTCCACGAAGTTCTGGTCAACCTGTGAAGACTGACGGGCATAGTTTTCATAATAAAAGCAACCTTTTGAAGAAATGTTTTCAAAACATGCATTGACCTGCGATTTCCTGATCAATGGTCGTAGCTAGTGCATCAAACACCTTTTATTCTTTTAGAACTTGCTGAGTACCTCTGTACTCACTTTCTTTCGACACCCTTGCTAGGCTCGTGATCCCGAAGTGGAGGCTATCAACGATGGGGCACCGGAAGGAAGCTACGAGCTGGTCTACGAAGAACTCGATCTTACCGGCGGAGTGGAAGGCGTAGACTATGGGATAGTCTACGGACCAGATGACACGGAGGTGGAGGAGTAGTGACATACCTTAGTATCATAGAGCCGAGCAATGTAGAACTTACCTAAATAAGTTTCTGAGCTCTTTTCATCTTTAGTATAAGTTGTAATGGTACTTTAGTAGTCTCTTAGGGTGTTCTCATAGGACCTGTGAGAATACCAACTTGTAAGACAATGTTTGTAATAAAGTATGGAGTGTTATGACCTGCAATGTTTCTGTTGTACCACTCTGAGGGATATGGCAATTTGTGAGGAAGCCCCTTCACAAAGATCATATCAACGACTTGTATACTACAACATGCAGTGGTATGCTGGGTCACCGCAGGGAGTTTCTCCCGTTGCTTGCACAGGAAGAAGAAAAGGGAAGGAGAGGAAACTTGGGGCAGGAGGAAACGGGCGTGGTCCAGAACAAGGAGATAAGGAGGAGCGATGGTTGGCGTCGTGGTGGAGGGGGAAGAGGACCACAGGGCTCACGCAAAGTGCGTGCTCGGTGTGGAAGACAACAAGGATGGATAGAAAGATCGAAGGGGTACGGGCTGAGACGGTGAGGTGGTTCGGGCTGAAAGGTAGGAATGGGTCGGTGAGCTGGGGAAAAGAGGTGGCCTCCGGGAAGATGGTGTCCAGGAAGAGAGAGAGCTGGGCCAGAGAGAGGGAGGGCCCAAGAGAGGGGTTTTATTTTATTTCGAAAATATGTTTCCTCTTTGATTTTATAACTGGTTTTGAAAACAACTTATAAACCACACCAGAATAAGTGCAGCTTTAATTGAAATTTGAAAAACATTTGAAATAGTTTCATATGTTAAATAGTTTTGGTGTTAGGGTTTTGTTTAAAAGCATAGACACGAAGAGGTTATATATATAAACCATACGAGAGGGGAAACTCAAAATAGTTTTTTTAAATAATTTTTATTTCATAAAATCTTGTGGATGACATGGTGCATGATGACATGATGATGCACAAAATAAAATAACAAAAAAATTCTAATTAGGGGTGCTACCCTGGGCCGTTACAACATGCGGGTCCCATGAGCCAGCACCTTACTCAACGTTTCAGAGGCGGCTTGAGATCGAAACAAAAAGGAAAGTGACCAAATATCAGGAGCTAAAAATAATCCAAGAAAGGAAAGTTTTATTGTACATAGAGGTTGACGTATGGGTCCCACTAATACAAGCTCTTTCGCTCCAAGATCTTGCAAGTTGATTGTACATAGACGATGACATGCGGGCCCCATGTGTCAGCATCTTACTCAACGTTTCCAAGGCGGCAGTGGATCAAAAGAAAAAGGAAATAGCCAAAATCAGACGGTGAAAAATAAATCCAACAAAGGAAAGGTTTATTGTTCATGGAGGCTGACATCTGGGACCCACGAGCCAGCAGCGTCCTCTATGTTTCGAAGGCGACTGGGGATCGAAAGAAAAAAGGCAAATAGCCAGAAATTAGGGGTACAAAATAACTCCAAGAAAGGAAATGTTTATTTTTCGTAGAGGCTGCCATGTGGGACCCATGAGCCAGCAAAGTCTTCAACGTTTCGAAGGCGGCAGGGGATCAAAAGAAAAAGGAAGTAGCCAGAAATTAGAGGTAAAAAATAACTCCAAGAAAGGAAACTTTTATTGTTCATAGAGGATGACATGCGGGACCCATTTAGCAGCAGCGGTCTCAACGTTTCCAAGGCGGCACAGTATCAAAAGAAAAAGGAAGTAGCCAGAAATCAGGGGGTCAAAAAATCAAAAGAAAAAGGAAGTAGCCAGATATTAGGGGTAAAAAATAACTCCAAGAAAGGAAACTTTTATTGTTCATAGAGGATGACATGCGGGACCCATTTAGCAGCAGCGGTCTCAACGTTTCCAAGGCGGCACGGGATCAAAAGAAAAAGGAAGTAGCCAGAAATCAGGGGGTCAAAAAAATCCAAGAAAAGATTGTTATCACCAGAATTTGACCGAGTCAGAGGTGGGCCGCGATTAAGATGGGCTTGAAGAATATATATATAGAAGAAATACGTGAATCGGCCTTACATGCAAAGTTTGGGCTAGTCTGCCCTTGTATCTGTAACATATTAGATTACGTGTCGATTAGGAGTTAGAGTTTTACCCGTGCACGGTTAGGTGCACGCTTGAGTTAGAAAGTCCCTTGGACGATAAATATGTATCTAGGGTTTATGAAATAAACAACAACCAACGTTCAACACAAACAAATCTCGGCGCATCGCCAACTCCTTCGTCTCGAGGGTTTCTCCGGTAAGCACCATGCTGCCTAGATCGCATCTTGCGATCTAGGCAGCACAAGCCTACCCACGTTGTTCATGCGTTGCTCGTGCTGAAGCCTTTTTGATGGCGAGCAACGTAGTTATCTTAGATGTGTTAGGGTTAGCATTGTTCTTCGTATCATATGCTGTCGTAGTGCAACCCTATACATCTAGCCGCCCTTACACCTATCTTAGGTGTAGGGGCGGCACCCCGCTTGATTCATAGTTTAGTAGATCCGATCCGTTACGGTTGCTCCTTGCTCTGCAAGGATTAGTTTAATATCTGCAATAGTTAGGCCCTACAAAGGGTTGGAGGATCCAGCGGCGTGTAGGGTGTAATTCGCTAGCCCTAGACAGGGATGTTCCGGGGATCAACCTCGTGTTGGTTTTTAGGCCCTGTCTAGGATCGGCTTATGATCACCGTACGCGAGCGCGAGGCCCAATCGTGAGTAGGATGATCCGATTATGCGGTGAAAACCCTAAATCGTCGTAGATCGCTTTAACTCTATCTTGATCAAGCAGGACCACCATATATTCGGACACCTTGTACGAATCATGGGTGGATCGGCTCCTTGAGCCGATTCACAGGATAACCTGAGAGCCGATCGAGGCTCGTATTTAACGTTTACGTGTATGCCCTGCGAGGAAACTAAGCGAGGCATCATCCAACACCTTCCCGACCAGGTATAGGTCAGGTGGCACGCCCTTGCGATAGCATCGGACGTGTGACCAGGAGGCTTTGCGGGCCATCGCTCTGAGGGACTGGGGCCAGCCGCAGCCCTAGTTGTTCCCGGCTCTACTGTGTTGCCCGTCGCTGCCCGCCGGTGGGTTTCTGACCGCAACACATTCTGGCACGCCCGGTGGGACAACCTTCGACATCCACCACATCGCCATCTACATCCGAGATGGCGGAAAGCACTCCGGTCAAGTACGAGGACCTGCCTGATGAGCTCAAGAAGAAGCATGACGAAATCAAGGCAGTCCTCGAAGCCGAACTCATCGACTCTTTCCACAGAACCCGCTCCCACGGCGTCAGGTGGAAAGGGTTCTCACCTGAAGGCGCACTCGATGGAGTGGACCTGTCCGCCCCGTCAGAAGAACGCACCAGGTCGCTGCGTCAGGAGGTCAGCTTCATGGTGGCTCATTTGCTGCACCGCCACTCTGAGAGCCTGGTGAACACTTTGGAGCGTGTCGCTCTGCGCGTGATCCAGGAAGTCATGAGTCATCAGTACCCTCTGTCAAGACCAGCTCGCGGGACCTGTCAAGGAGAGGTGCCACTCCAGTCCCGTCCACCGTTGCCATGCGCACCAGCAGCACCGGAAGTGCCGAGTTCACCGGCATACGCCATTAATATGGTGGAGTGTACTTACCATGGAGGGTGCCAGCCAGAGTTCTCGTGCAATATCAACATGGTAGGACCTGGACACCACTCTGGTAAGGAGGGAGATGAGGGCAGCTCCTCTCATAGCAAAGACACAGAGGAAGCCGCTCCGCGCGATCGGCTCTGCCAAGATGGCAAGCGCTACGTCACAGAGGGAGAAGTGAAGAACATAAGATATCAGCGACCTCTCTCTGATCACCTCCTCAACAAGTATGTGAGTCAGTATGACCAACGCCGACGATCCAGCGATGATGATGAAAGAGATCGTCTGGCTAGACAAGCCAGAAGACATCGTCGGCACGATCGCGATGAGGAGGAACACGAGTGCCGTGCCAAGGGAAAGTCAGGGGAGCGAGACGACGTGGACATGCACTGGGACTGTCCCTTCTTCAGCCACTGCTGGGATTCAGGAATGAGCCGATTGCCCACAATCGGCAATTGCCCAGAATGCAACCAGAAGAAGAAAGAGACAGCCAACGTGTCCGTGTTCAAGCGCCTAGGGCCTCTCCCGCCACAAAGTAAACGCGCTGAGTCCCCTCGGTTGGAAGATCTCGAGGATTCAGAAGACGAGGGAGAAGAAGAAAACAGGTACCACCGGCCAAGGTGGTGCCCTGATGGACTCAGCCGTTCCCAAAAGCGCAGGGTTCAGCGATTGCGCGGCCTGGAGGAAGCCGAAAGGTTATACTTGCATACGCTAAGGAAGGCACGACCTGATCTGGCTGCGAAAGTTCAGCGAACCCTGGATGAAGAGGGTCGTCCACGGAAAATGGAGTGGCGCCCCAAGCAAAGGAAAGCCGATGATGATACATCGGCTGGCACAAACATGGTGCTCGTACTTCCGACGAAGCTTAGTGCTCCACGTTTACACGATGCACTCGAGTTGGACGACAGCAAGCGCACCAACATGATAAAGTCAGAGATTGGGCTGGTTTTATCCACTGGCCTAACCATGTAGCTGGAGCAAATCAATGAGCAAACGTGGCGAGGCTGATCCTTGTGATCGGCCCCAAAAAATTTACGGAGGAACATTACAAAACCTTCATCGAGCAAGCAACGTGGAGGCCGATTCCAGCAATCGGCCAAAATTATCCTCACCATCCATTCTGCCTGGGTTCAACATTTAATCCAACATGGGATACCTAAAAGAGCCGATACCATCAACTCTCTTGACAGAATCGGCTCGGGGGCACCTAGGTGGAGAATAAACACGAGGATATGAAGTAGGAGTATCTTTCAAACGCCCAGCAGCCCAAGATATTCTTTGATGATGGGTATTGAAGTATGGGGGCCGATACATGAATCGGCCGTAAAAAATTCAAAATTTTTTAAGCACAGCCGATGCAGCAGCCATCGACTCAAGAGGTATAACTGTTATAATCAGAGGATCAATGGAGCAGGGAGTGGATCCTCTCTTCGAGGACCTCCGGATTCTCTCTTCAGCTGGGGCAGTTTGGGGGATCATGACCAGGTTGCATCAAATCCGCCAAAGGAAGGAGCCGATCTGACCTGCAAGGCGCGAGAAGTGGACTGAAGAAGCTCGGGGGGCAGCTCACCTTGAAGGCTCTCTGCTCTGGGAAGCCGATTTTTGTTGAAATTGGCTGGCTCTGCGTTATGATTTGAGGCCAATGGCGGCACATTGGGCTGACTCACTACCGTGCCCGCCCTGACTGAGGCTCGGGGGGCAGCTTGCCCTGAAGGACCCTGTGCTATAGGGAGCCGATTCTGATAAAATCGGCTGGTGCTGCATCATGACTTGGGAACCGATGGTGACACGTTTGGTCAGCCCACCGCTGTTCTCGCCTTGATTAAGGCTCGGGGGGCAGCTAATTTGGTTGATGCTCTATTTTTTGAGCCGATTGGAGTTGCATCAGCTGACCCTGTATCGCGGCCTTCTCCGAAATCACTGAGCTGCTTGCAGAGGAAGACTGCTAAGGCTACGAAGGGGAGCTGGAAAGGGAGGCTGTCGTCTTTTACAGGGTTTGGACCGGCCTGTTGCTACAAAAAAGGAGACTGGATTCTCAAAAATGGCCGATGAACAGTCATCGGCTATAGATTTGCGGAGTATCAAATCACAGTCTGAATTTGAGGAGTGCTTGACTGACGGTCTAATCGATATCTGAGCCCGGCTTCATGGGCGTCTAAAAAAGGAGAGGTCTGATACGTTGTTGTCGGCCTTGGTGAGACGAGCTGGAGGATTGAAATCGAACTAATTGAAAGGTAAATCGGGAGAACAATTTTCATTAGTTCAAAGGAGCAGCTTTACAAGGAAGAGCCGATGGCTCTCAAAAGAGGGATCTGGTGCCTAGTGCACTGCTACTACTAGTCCTACTCTACTAGTCGTCAATGTCCTCATCATCGCCGTCGTCGATGTCGTCGGCGCTGCTCCCGGGAAGCTCCTCGTCGCTGCTGCCCCAGCCTTTGGTCGGAGCTTCGTCTTCCTCGTCATCATCATCATCCTCGCTGTCCGCCCAAGAGCGGAAGCGTTTCGTCGGCGGGTACCCGGCGGAAGAGGAGGAATCATCTTCCTCCTCCTCCTCTTCTCCTTCTTCGTCATCATCTTCGTCCTCGCTGTCCGCCCACATGCGGGAGCGCTTCTTCGGCGGGAGCTTGGCGGAGGGGGAGGCCTTGGCTTTCGCTACTTCTCCTTCTTTCTTCTCCTTGTCGGAGGAGATGGGGTTCTCCCCGGAGTGAAGGTCGTCCTCATTCTTGCTCTTCGGCGAGGATTGGAGGGGGAGGCCTGAGGGGGAAGAAGAAGAGGAGGACATTGCTACAGGAGGAGAGGGTTTTTTGGTGCCGACCACTAGAACAAAGGAAGGGGATGAAGAGGACTGATCAATCGGCACGGTTAAATAATGGGGAGCCTAGTGGAGATTTAATACCATTGCAGTTTCCGATGAAGTGATGCTAAAGCTATCGAATTTTACAGTAGAGTTGGGAAGACAAAGTGTCATGATGAAGGATGCTGCAACAGTTCTGCTCTGCCACGACATGACCCGACGAAAGAAAAGCATAATGATTTTGGAAATGACATTTCCAAAACCAGGGGGGCGTGTGTTATCACCAGAATTTGACCGAGTCAGAGGTGGGCCGCGATCGAGATGGGCTTGAAGAATATATATATAGAAGAAATACGTGAATCGGCCTTACATGCAAAGTTTGGGCTAGTCTGCCCTTGTATCTGTAACATATTAGATTACGTGTCGATTAGGAGTTAGAGTTTTACCCGTGCACGGTTAGGTGCACGCTTGAGTTAGAAAGTCCCTTGGACTATAAATATGTATCTAGGGTTTATGAAATAAACAACAACCAACGTTCAACACAAACAAATCTCGGCGCATCGCCAACTCTTTCGTCTCGAGGGTTTCTCCGGTAAGCACCATGCTGCCTAGATCGCATCTTGCGATCTAGGCAGCACTAAGCCTACCCACGTTGTTCATGCGTTGCTCGTGCTTGAAGCCTTTTTGATGGCGAGCAACGTAGTTATCTTAGATGTGTTAGGGTTAGCATTGTTCTTCGTATCATATGTTGTCGTAGTGCAACCCTATACATCTAGCCGCCCTTACACCTATCTTAGGTGTAGGGGCGGCACCCCGCTTGATTCATAGTTTAGTAGATCCGATCCATTACGGTTGCTCCTTGCTCTGCAAGGATTAGTTTAATATCTGCAATAGTTAGGCCCTACAAAGGGTTGGAGGATCCAGCGGCGTGTAGGGTGTAATTCGCTAGCCCTAGACAGGATGTTCCGAGGATCAACCTCGTGTTGGTTTTTAGGCTCTGTCTAGGATCGGCTTATGATCACCGTACGCGAGCGCGAGGCCCAATCGTGAGTAGGATGATCCGATTATGCGGTGAAAACCCTAAATCGTCGTAGATCGCTTTAACTCTATCTTGATCAAGCAGGACCACCATATATTTGGACACCTTGTACGAATCATGGGTGGATCGGCTCCTTGAGCCGATTCACAGGATAACCCGAGAGCCGATCGACGCTCATATTTAACGTTTACGTGTATGCCCTGCAGGAAACTAAGCGAGGCATCATCCAACACCTTCCTGATGTAACATCCCAAATTTCAAATAAAGGAAGAAGAACAATTTCAATTATCCAAAATTTAGAACCAACAAAAACTTTTACTTGCATATAGTACCCTGCATAGGACTTGTGCATTTTGAGTGCTATGCCATGATGTTTGTTACTTTGTGTTTGTGATGAACTCTAAAACCCTAGAGTGATCAAGTGATCATCATAAATTTAAATACCTCAAAAAGAGAAAGAAATCAAATATCACAAAAACCCTAAAAACCCTAATATAAGGTCTATGTCATTTTTGGTAAATCTGATCTTAGACCCATTTGATCTTCACCAATAATTGTGTTATGATATTAAAGAGTGAATACAACTTTGAGAATCAAAGATTTACTTTTCAAACCATTTTCAAAATTGAAAACATGATCACATATGATCATGGTCATTTACGACTTTTATAGTCTGGTACCTACTTTGAGCCTATCTATTTCAATTTTTCCAAACCAAACAAATCCAACTCTTGGCATGTCATCCAAGTACTCAACAAGGTGAACAACTTCGTAAAGATCCCCATATCAAATTCATCATGGATCAAGAGATAGAAGCATGCCAAGATGAGACTTTGAAACATATGTAACAATCTCCAATTTTGAAATGTGATCAAACCAGGCCACCACTTGCTCACCACTTGACCTAGCATTGACCACAAGACCCTCCTACACCAAACCCATGCCTTGGAACCCCCGGACACGACCAAACACGGCCTAGCCATGGCCATGCCGGCCACGTCGCCCACGACACGCCTCCCTCTCTTTCTCTTCACCATCGCCACGGCCACCATGTCCAACGCGTCGCCCATGATCCCAGGAGATCGCTCGTACCCGCCGTTGGTCGAGGAGACGCCGACAAGCCCCGGACGACGCGCGCCCGGGACGCCCCGAGTACGCCGCCAACGGCATGGCGACGTCACCCGGTGCACGGACACGTCCACGCGGCGCTCGCCGGATCTCGCCGTACCCGACCATATCCGCGCGCCGTAGTACCTCTCTCGCCACGCGGAGCTCGCCGGACACGCTCACGTCACCCCCTAGCGTCTACCGCCGCCGGAGAGGAAGCTTCCTTCCGCCACGGCCGCGGCAGTACACGGACGCGCCCGACCGTCGTACGCCCCCATTTGCCGCGCCGTTGACGCTCGCGAGTACCGCCTTGACGTGGTGAACACGACCCCGTCGTCGCTTAGCCCCCTAGCTCACCGGAGACGCCGCGCCCTTGTCGACTTGCCGCAGCACCCACGGCACCCCTCACGCCCTATAAAAGGAGACCTCCCCTTGATGATCCAAGCACACCACCAGCTTCCCCTCTTCTTCCTCGACCTCCCCAGTACCTCGCCATGATCGATTAGCCACCGCCGCCGCCCAATCGACGCCTCACTGCCGCGGAAGCTCTGCAGCAATCGCCGGAGAAGGAGGCCGCCCCTGACGACGCCGCTGCTACAGGCTGCTTCGCCGTCGTCCACAACCTCGTCGAGCACATTGCCCAACCCTAGCTGGAGCCACGGTGAGCCTCCGACCCCCTACCGCCGCCGTGCCGGTGAACCCATCTCGCCGGAGACGACGATGGCCCGATCGTCGTCCGATCTCATTCTAATCCAACGATCCACTTTAAAACATACCGTTTCGGCTATTATGAGTCGCCGACGGGTGGAGCGCGCTCGTCGGGCGGCCGCGCGTGCACGGATGCGTGGTGGGCTGGCCTTGGGCTGTTTTTAAACGTTTCGGCCCACTTAGCTTTCCCGCGTAGCCCAATAATTCAAATTCGATTTATCCAAATCCATTTAATTTCAATACTGGTTCCAACTTAGAAATTCAATAGATTGAAATTGGCTAAACCAAATTTGATGAACTTTATGTTGTTGGAAAGCTAAGAAAAAGATCTAACCAATGCCACTGGCCCCATGGTCAGATTCTTGGTGGAATAAATGTGATAAAAATAACAAGACAGGGACTTTTACTTATTCAAATATTTATTAAAAATCAACCAAAATAGATATTAAGTTAATTCCAACTCTAGTAGCTCACATTTGACTTACACTAATTGTTTCTGCAAGAAAATGGTGTGGTCACTTTGCATGATCATGCCCTAGTTTAATTAATGGATCATTTGACTAGTTTAACTAGTTGATATTATCCAAAACTACTAAAGTAAATCATGTGAAGTGGTATACTTCATTTAAACTTGTCTCACATAAATTCATGGGATGTTTGGACCCCTGGTTTCAAACTCTCTTATATGAATTACTTGAGATTTAAATCAAATGTAGTGTTATTTAAATAGTATGAGGTGGTCTACCTCATTTAAATCATTTTCTCCAATAATGATGATGAATGGTTGACTTGGGAAACATAGGATTCATGTATTGTTGAGGAGAAATTAAATCTTAAGAAGATTCAATGAGAGGAAATTATTTCCCAAACACCATATGAACCTTACTTCTCACATATGAATAAGAGGAAATCTTTTTCCTCAAGTCACCCACCAATACACTTACTTATTTTATGTGTGTGCTTAGTATAGTTTGTGTGAAGTAATGATGTGTTTAGATTAGCCTTTAAGCTTGTTTGGTGATTATACTTCGTATTCAAATTTAGACGCTAGCACCGGAGATTATCAAGAGGAAGGAGAATTCTACCCTGAAGAAGAAGGAGAAAACCTAGAGAACTACCAAGGCAAGATAATACTCTTGCAAAGTGCAAAGCTCACCTTGAGCAAGGCACCATGATTCTTACTTCTCTTTATACAAGTCTATCTTATGTGTACACCATACAAGTTCTACTTGTTGGGTTTTCCAAGGGTGAACTAAAATTGGGATAGAGAACAAGATTACTAGATGAGAAGAGATAGCAAAGCAAAGTAGCACCCCTCATGATTAGTGCTAGTGCTAAAATACTAAAATTTGACTATATTAGATGGGAGCATGTGAATGGTTGATTTTGAAACCTTGGAATGATGAAGCATTCCATTGAAGAGTTTGAAGTTGAAGGTGAACAAGAGAAGATGGTGATTTTTGATAAAAACCTGATATTGGTTTGAATGCGATACCTTTCCAATTTTTGAGTACCCCCACAATACCTGATTATGGGTAGGGCTTAACTGGAAGTTTATAGATTTTAGTATGAGTTCCCTCTAAACACACATCATAGGGGTTACGCTGAGGCTGCCTCCGTTGTTGAGAAAGGATGTGAATTGAGGTGAAATTGTAAGGCCAAGCCTCGTGCGGTTCCCGAGGTTAACAGTTGGTTTTCATCTGGGAGGCCAAGCTCATGGGGAGAGGTGCTCATACTAGGATGTGTAAGTGAAAGGTTATGGTTGATGATCCGCGTCATTGTGTTACGGTGACTCGGAGATATTCCGACGGATGAAATCAAATGTTGTGGCACAAGTGTGCAACCTCTGCGAGTGTAAACCTATTCGAATAGCCGTGTCCACGGTTACGGACGGTTGGAAAGGCCATACGGTTTCGGTGTCAGATTTTCGAAAGCTTTAGTAAATATGAATGGTGACTTGGTGACTCTTTGGGCTTGAACCAATGATGTGGGAATGACACTAATGTTCCCACTTAAGTTAGTTAGTACATGATCCAAGCTTGTGAATTAAAATTTGGCTTATGCAAGTTAAATTAGAGTTTAGTTTCTTTAATGGGCATTTTACAATAGTATTAGTTTGCAAGTACTTGAAGTACTTACGGCTTTGTCCCTGGCTATTCAAATGGCCGAGTACGAGGAGGAACAGAACTATCATGAGGATGACCAGCGGGACGCCTACGACAACTAGGGGTTTCGACGTCAAATGTTGGCCTCGTGGACTAGAGAGTCCCGTTACTATTACGCTTCCGCTATGTATGAACTTATGTATGTTGTTGATTTGGAAATCAACTATTTGTGTAATATGAATCATGTGATTCAAGATTGTATGACACTATGGCTTGTAATAAATAATGACTGTGATATTCGACTATTATGTCTCGCAACAACATTATCCTGGGATTGCGATGAATGACATAATAGGCATCTGGACTTAAAAATCCGGGTGTTGACAAGTTGGTATCAGAGCCAGGTTTTGACCTTAGAAGACCCTAGTTAGAATGGACGTTCATGAAAACTTAACTTTGAAATCAAATGAAGTAAATATTTGTGAAAATTTACTCGCATTCTTGCCTTTGAGACTATTTCGAAATTTGATGAATAATGTGCTCTTCTAAATTGAATCTACCTAAAATTTTGCCACACTTGTTCATTCTCTAACTTACTCAACCTTTTCGCTTTCAGATGGAGCCCAATGAACCCATCAACGCGAAGTTCTATCAGCTCGGGAACGGTGGGAGCCTCGTGTTCGAACATGACCTCACCGCTGTCGCTGCTTTCCTTGGTCGACTTCCCCCTGAGTTCCACGGAATTCAGGTGAACGATCAGCCCGGTGGAGAACTCCGGTGGATTATCACTTGCAGATGTGCGAGGCACGATGGAGTCTCCTAACCAGGAGAGGATTCTGTTCTCATTCCGTGAGAGCAAGCTGGCTCGACGGACTAGCGAGAGCTCTTCGAGGAGGCATTGGCACGCCTCTGCGGACAGAATGTGGTACGCCTGCTTGCGTCCCGCTTCGCTCACCTAGTGAGGCGTGATGCCTCAGGAGCACCCATGACTCTGCAGTCGCACCCAGAGCTGCGACACCACGCCGAGCACCTAGACTTTATGCTGTATCATACACAGCAGGATCTAGACAACGCCCGGGTATACGCGAACCAGACGCATATCGCCCTGGCCACCCATGGAGATGCTATCAAGATGCTATCCAGAGATCGCAACAAGCTTCGCCTAAGGTGCGCGAAGAAGGATGCCACCATCACACGCCTTCGCGCTCAGATAGCGTCACTTGAGGCCACGGTGAAGGCTCAGGAGGAGCAGATCCAGGAGATGGAGGAAGACGAAGCGGGTATCGATATTCAGGGAGGAGGAGCCTTCCTGAGTGACGATGACGACTTCGAGGAGGACGAGTTCACCGAGGAGGAGGACTACGCTTTTTTGGAGCCGAGTCCTGATGACGTCGTTCCTATCGATGTGGAGGACGAGGGTAGCTGCACTTGAGCACTGATGTAGGCATGAGTTGTATCCCGACCTTTGTATCGTAGCATGTGAAATGGTTCTTAAAACCATTGGAGTGTTGAAATGTTAGTTTGTAATGTGTTATGTGGTATGAATGAATGAATGTTTGTGTGTGTCATCCAAAGCATTCAAGTTTTTACAAGTTTTTGAACTTATTCAAAATGAACCATAGAATTTCCCTCTTATCTTATAATCTAATGTATATTCGAGATGGCCCCTCCCAATCGCAACAACAACGATGCTATGATGCAACTGCTGCAAACCCTGCTGGCCGACAGGGAGACTGAAAGGGCTGAACGTCAAGCCAACATCACCGCACTGCAAAACCTTGCAACCCAAGGCCATGGGAATCATGATCATCCCGGATCCAAGCTCAAGAACTTTCAGAATACCAACCCTCCGGTGTTCAGCAAGACGGAGGAACCCCTCGATGCCGATGACCGGCTTCAAACCATGGAAAACAACTTGGAGGTAGCGGGAGTGGAACCCAACGAGATGGTTCTGTTTGCCACTCATTACCTCGCTGGACCAGCCCGAGCCTGGTGGATTAGCACACGTGCCATGAATGGAGGTCAGTTCATGACTTGGGCAGATTTCAAGCTCAAGTTCAGCAAGTACCATGTACCCCCGGGTCTTATCAAGAAGATGAGGGATGAGTTCCGTGAACTGAAGCAAGGTCGCATGACGGTGGTAGAATACCGCGACAGGTTCCTCACCCTGTCAAGGTACGCCCCCGATGAGACCGACACCACCGAGAAGAGCGGAGAGATTCCTGAACGGACTGCATGATGAGATGCAGACTGTTCTCGTCAACATCCCCTTCACCGACCTCGAAGCCCTTGTTGATTCCGCCATCCAGATGGAGGGCAAGCTGAACCAAGCCAATGAGAACCGTAAGCGTCGCATGATGCACCAGAGTGGGCCTAGCAATGCCCCGAAGTATCGCCCCAGCTCAAGCGGAGGTTTCACTCCGAGGAACAACAACAAGCCCCCTATGCAGAACTCGCGCTCCGGTTTTCAGAACCGGAGTGGAGGAAATTCCAGGCCAGGAGGCAACACCAACAACTACAATAACAACAACAACTTCAACCGCGCTCCG
Organism: Lolium rigidum; assembly: GCF_022539505.1. Taxonomy (NCBI): domain Eukaryota; kingdom Viridiplantae; phylum Streptophyta; class Magnoliopsida; order Poales; family Poaceae; genus Lolium; species Lolium rigidum. The sequence goes on from NC_061514.1 coordinate 218,597,992, forward strand.
CCCAGAGCTCTCAACAACAACAACAACAACACCAACACCGCCCCAAGGACTGGAAGCAACGCCATTCCGGTCGCAACCAAGGACAAGTCCACTATCACTTGCTATGAGTGCGGAGTGGTGGGGCACTACTCCAACGAGTGTCCCAAGAGACTCGCCAAGCTCGCCGGCAACACCGCTGCACCTGCTCAGCAGCAACGCCGCGTTTCCACTGGAAAGAAGTTCGCCCCCAACAACCCCAATAACCGCAACGGCCGCCTCTTCCACATGAATGCCGAAGAAGCCCAGGAAGCACCAGATGTTGTACTGGGTATGTTTCCTGTCAACTCAGTACCTGCCAGAGTGTTGTTTGATTCCGGAGCATCTCATTCTTTTGTCACTGAAGACTTTGCATCAACAAGTAAAATTCAACCCCTCAGTTTGAAACATGTCATGATAGTTCAAATTCCCGGATCAACCACTAAAGCCAGAAAATTTTGTAAAAATGTACCCATCAAAATTCATGAAGTAGAGTTCTATGCCAATTTGATAATTTTGGGAACCAAAGGTTTGGAAGTAGTACTCGGGAATGGATTGGATGGCGAAACACCATGGAATGATTGATCGTGCCAAGAAAGCCATCACCATGACCGAGTAGCACCGGTATCTTAGTGGAACATGTCTACTGAACCGCTACCTAGAAAGTTTACCCGCAACCAGAGCGTAGCCAAGCCAACTCTGGATCAAATCAGGGTCGTTTGTCGATATCCTGATGTGTTTCCGGATGGTTTACCCGGTATGCCCCCAGACCGGGATATCGAGTTTATCATCGAGTTAATTCCCGGAACCGGACCTATAGCCCAGAGAGCCTACAGTATGAACCCAGCAGAGCTTGTGGAGCTGAAGAAGCAACTGGATGAACTGTTAGCCAAAGGTCTGATTAGACCAAGTGCGTCACCTTGGAGATCACCTGTTCTATTTGTGGATAAGAAGGATGGTGCCAGTCGTTTATGTACGGACTATCGTAAGCTTAACGATGTCACCATCAAGAACAAATACCCTTTGCCGAAGATAGAAGATTTGTTTGACCAGCTGACCGGTGCCATAGTTTTCTCAAAGATTGACCTCGGGATCTGGATACCACCAGCTGAAGATTCGAGCATCGGACATTCCCAAAACTGCCTTTACCACTGGATATGGATTGTACGAGTACAATGTCATGTCATTTGGATTGACCAATGCCCTTGCTTATTTCATGAATCTCATGAATAAAATCTTCATGAACTTTTTGGATAAGTTTGTTGTCGTTTTCATCGACGACATTCTAATCTATTCCAAGTCTGAGGAAGAGCATGAACAACACCTAGAAGCTGTCCTAGAGACCCTGAGAGAGCATAAGCTGTATGCTAAGTTCAGCAAATGTGAGTTTTGGTTGAAGGAAGTTGGATTCCTGGGACATATCTTGTCCGCAGGAGGAATTGCCGTAGACCCCGCCAAGATCAAGACTGTTGCAGAATGGAAAGCCCCAACCACCCAGACCGAGGTCCGCGCTTTTCTTGGATTAGCCGGATATTACCGCAGATTTGTAGAAGGCTTCTCGAGTATCGCTCGACCAATGACCCAATTGTTGAAGAAGGATAAGAAGTTCGAATGGACGGACAAATGTGAAGAGAGTTTTCAACAACTCAAGCTTAGACTGACCTCAGCCCCAATTCTGATCATGCCGGACATCACCAAACCCTTTGATGTTTACTGCGATGCATCCAAGGTTGGTCTCGGATGTGTGCTTATGCAAGAAGGCAAAGTGATCTCGTATTTGTCCCGGCAACTGAAGCAGCATGAGCAGAACTACCCCACCCATGACCTCGAGCTCGCAGCTGTAGTTTTAGCACTGAAGGTGTGGCGTCATTACCTCATGGGTAATCGCTGCGAGATCTATTCGGATCACAAAAGCCTGAAATATATCTTTACCCAGAAGGAGCTGAACATGAGGCAAAGAAGATGGTTAGAACTGATTAAGGATTATGATATGGAGATCCACTATCACCCCGGCAAGGCCAATGTGGTAGCGGATGCGTTGAGTAGATTGCCGTGTCAGTTGAATTCAATGATAGCAGAAGAACAACCCAGCTTGTACCAAGAGTTTGAACAGTTTAGAATGGAGCTAGTCAGTGAAGGATTCTTAGCTAGCATGGAGCTACAACCTACCTTGATGGGACAGATCAAGGAAGCTCAGAAGGGAAATGCCAGCATTGACGGAATCAAGACCCAGATAGTCGCAGGAAAAGCCCCCGGATTCACGGTAGATGAAGCCGGAGTTCTTTGGTACAAAGGACGTCTCGCGTACCATCGGACTCAGACCTCGAAGCAAGTCATTCTGAAGGAAGCCCATGACACCTTATACTCTATTCACCCCGGAGGTACCAAGATGTACCAAGATTTGAAGGAACAATTTTGGTGGCATGGAATGAAGAGGGAGATAGGAAGCTACATCGCCAAGTGTGATATCCGTCGGCCGAGTCAAGGCGGAACATCGGCGACCCGCAGGACTGTTGCAACCCTTGCGGATTCCGGAATGGAAGTGGGACTCGGTAGGAATGGACTTTATCACAGGTTTGCCCAAATCCAGCAAAGGCAACGACTCTATATGGGTAGTGGTGGATAGATTGACCAAAGTAGCCCATTTCATCGCTGTCAAGACCACCTACCAAGGACCAAAGTTAGCTGAGCTGTACATCTCCCAGAATAGTCGCCCTGCACGGAACCCCGAAGTCGATAGTGTCAGATAGAGGATCACAGTTCACCTCACGGTTCTGGCAGAAAGTGCATGAAGGACTAGGAACCCGTCTGAATTTCAGCACCGCCTATCACCCGCAGACCGATGGACAGACCGAGAGAGTCAATCAGATTTTGGAGGACATGTTGAGAGCATGCGTATTGGAGTACGGATCCAAGTGGGAAGATTGCCCGCCTTACGCAGAATTCTCTTACAACAACAGTTACCAAGCCAGCCTGCAGATGGCCCCCTTTGAAGCTTTGTACGGAAGGAAGTGCCGTACCCCCCTGAACTGGTCGGAAGTAGGAGAAAGCCAAGTCTTTGGACCAGATGTTCTTCGTGAAGCCGAGGAGAAGGTGCACAAAATCCGAGAGTATCTCAAGACGGCGCGATCAAGACAGAAGAGTTATGCCGACAAGAGACGCCGAGAGATGACCTTCGAGATCGGAGATTTTGTCTATCTCAAGGTATCCCCCACGAAAGGAATGCAGAGATTTCAGCTGAAAGGAAAGCTTGCACCCCGATATGTCGGACCCTTCAAAGTTCTCAGTCGCCGAGGCGAAGTATCCTATCAATTGGAGTTACCCGAAGAAATGTCGGCGGTGCACGATGTGTTTCACATCTCACTCCTTCGGAAGTGCCTGGAAGTCCCCGAGAAGACGGAAGTGTTCAAGAACATCGATCACCGTTCGGTAGATATCAACCAAGACCTGACATACCGCGAAGTGCCGATTCGCATCTTGGAAGAAGCATACCGAACCACCCGCACCCGAAGCATCAAGTTTCTGAGGATACAATGGAGCAACCATACCGAAGATGAAGCCACTTGGGAGCGAGAGGAAGATATGAAGAAGGAGTACCCAGATCTCTTTAGTACCTAATTTCTTTAAGATCTCGGGACGAGATCTTTTGTAAGGGGAAGGGTTTGTAACATCCCAAATTTCAAATAAAGGAAGAAGAACAATTTCAATTATCCAAAATTTAGAACCAACAAAAACTTTTACTTGCATATAGTACCCTGCATAGGACTTGTGCATTTTGAGTGCTATGCCATGATGTTTGTTACTTTGTGTTTGTGATGAACTCTAAAACCCTAGAGTGATCAAGTGATCATCATAAATTTAAATACCTCAAAAAGAGAAAGAAATCAAATATCACAAAAACCCTAAAAACCCTAATATAAGGTCTATGTCATTTTTGGTAAATCTGATCTTAGACCCATTTGATCTTCACCAATAATTGTGTTATGATATTAAAGAGTGAATACAACTTTGAGAATCAAAGATTTACTTTTCAAACCATTTTCAAAATTGAAAACATGATCACATATGATCATGGTCATTTCTGACTTTTATAGTCTGGTACCTACTTTGAGCCTATCTATTTCAATTTTTCCAAACCAAACAAATCCAACTCTTGGCATGTCATCCAAGTACTCAACAAGGTGAACAACTTCTGTAAAGATCCCCATATCAAATTCATCATGGATCAAGAGATAGAAGCATGCCAAGATGAGACTTTGAAACATATGTAACAATCTCCAATTTTGAAATGTGATCAAACCAGGCCACCACTTGCTCACCACTTGACCTAGCATTGACCACAAGACCCTCCTACACCAAACCCATGCCTTGGAACCCCCTGGACACGACCAAACACGGCCTAGCCATGGCCATGCCGGCCACGTCGCCCACGACACGCCTCCCTCTCTTTCTCTTCACCATCGCCACGGCCACCATGTCCAACGCGTCGCCCATGATCCCAGGAGATCGCCTGTACCCGCCGTTGGTCGAGGAGACGCCGACAAGCCCCGGACGACGCGCGCCCAGGACGCCCCAAGTACGCCGCCAACGGCATGGCGACGTCACCCAGTGCACGGACACGTCCACGCGGCGCTCGCCGGATCTCGCCGTACCCGACCATATCCGCGCGCCGTAGTACCTCTCTCGCCACGCGGAGCTCGCCGGACACGCTCACGTCACCCCCTAGCGTCTACCGCCGCCGGAGAGGAAGCTTCCTTCCGCCACGGCCGCGGCAGTACACGGACGCGCCCGACCGTCGTACGCCCCCATTTGCCGCGCCGTTGACGCTCGCAGTACCGCCTTGACGTGGTGAACACGACCCCGTCGTCGCTTAGCCCCCTAGCTCACCGGAGACGCCGCGCCCTTGTCGACTTGCCGCAGCACCCACGGCACCCCTCACGCCCTATAAAAGGAGACCTCCCCTTGATGATCCAAGCACACCACCAGCTTCCCCTCTTCTTCCTCGACCTCCCCAGGCACCTCGCCATGATCGATTAGCCACCGCCGCCGCCCAATCGACGCCTCACCGCCGCGGAAGCTCTGCGGCAATCGCCGGAGAAGGAGGCCGCCCCCGACGACGCCGCTGCTACGGGCTGCTTCGCCGTCGTCCACAACCTCGTCGAGCACATTGCCCAACCCTAGGCTGGAGCCACGGTGAGCCTCCGACCCCCTACCGCCGCCGTGCCGGTGAACCCATCTCGCCGGAGACGACGATGGCCCGAGTGCTCGTCCGATCTCATTCTAATCCAACGATCCACTTTAAAACATACCGTTTCGGCTATTATGAGTCGGCCGACGGGTGGAGCCCATTGTCAGGCGGCCCGCGCGTGCACGGATGCGTGGTGGGCTGGCCTTGGGCTGTTTTTAAACGTTTCGGCCCACTTAGCTTTCCCGCGTAGCCCTGTAATTCAAATTCGATTTATCCAAATCCATTTAATTTCAATACTGGTTCCAACTTAGAAATTCAATAGATTGAAATTGGCTAAACCAAATTTGATGAACTTTATGTTGTTGGAAAGCTAAGAAAAAGATCTAACCAATGCCACTGGCCCCATGGTCAGATTCTTGGTGGAATAAATGTGATAAAAATAACAAGACAGGGACTTTTACTTATTCAAATATTTATTAAAAATCAACCAAAATAGATATTAAGTTAATTCCAACTCTAGTAGCTCACATTTGACTTACACTAATTGTTTCTGCAAGAAAATGGTGTGGTCACTTTGCATGATCATGCCCTAGTTTAATTAATGGATCATTTGACTAGTTTAACTAGTTGATATTATCCAAAACTACTAAAGTAAATCATGTGAAGTGGTATACTTCATTTAAACTTGTCTCACATAAATTCATGGGATGTTTGGACCCCTGGTTTCAAACTCTCTTATATGAATTACTTGAGATTTAAATCAAATGTAGTGTTATTTAAATAGTATGAGGTGGTCTACCTCATTTAAATCATTTTCTCCAATAATGATGATGAATGGTTGACTTGGGAAACATAGGATTCATGTATTGCTGAGGAGAAATTAAATCTTAAGAAGATTCAATGAGAGGAAATTATTTCCCAAACACCATATGAACCTTACTTCTCACATATGAATAAGAGGAAATCTTTTTCCTCAAGTCACCCACCAATACACTTACTTATTTTATGTGTGTGCTTAGTATAGTTTGTGTGAAGTAATGATGTGTTTAGATTAGCCTTTAAGCTTGTTTGGTGATTATACTTCGTATTCAAATTTAGACGCTAGCACCGGAGATTATCAAGAGGAAGGAGAATTCTACCCTGAAGAAGAAGGAGAAAACCTAGAGAACTACCAAGGCAAGATAATACTCTTGCAAAGTGCAAAGCTCACCTTGAGCAAGGCACCATGATTCTTACTTCTCTTTATACAAGTCTATCTTATGTGTACACCATACAAGTTCTACTTGTTGGGTTTTCCAAGGGTGAACTAAAATTGGGATAGAGAACAAGATTACTAGATGAGAAGAGATAGCAAAGCAAAGTAGCACCCCTCATGATTAGTGCTAGTGCTAAAATACTAAAATTTGACTATATTAGATGGGAGCATGTGAATGGTTGATTTTGAAACCTTGGAATGATGAAGCATTCCATTGAAGAGTTTGAAGTTGAAGGTGAACAAGAGAAGATGGTGATTTTTGATAAAAACCTGATATTGGTTTGAATGCGATACCTTTCCAATTTTTGAGTACCCCCACAATACACTGATTATGGGTAGGGCTTAAGCTGGAAGTTTATAGATTTTAGTATGAGTTCCCTCTAAACACACATCATAGGGGTTACGCCGAGGCTGCCTCCGTTGTTGAGAAAGGATGTGAATTGAGGTGAAATTGTAAGGCCAAGCCCCGTGCGGTTCCCGAGGTTAACGAGTTGGTTTTCACTCGGGAGGCCAAGCTCATGGGGAGAGGTGCTCATACTAGGATGTGTAAGTGAAAGGTTATGGTTGATGATCCGCGTCTTGTGTTACGGTGACTCGGAGATATTCCGACGGATGAAATCAAATGTTGTGGCACACGTGTGCAACCTCTGCAGAGTGTAAACCTATTCGAATAGCCGTGTCCACGGTTACGGACGGTTGGAAAGGCCATACAGTTTCCGGTGTCAGATTTTCGAAAGCTTTAGTAAATATGAATGGTGACTTGGTGACTCTTTGGGCTTGAACCAATGATGTGGGAATGACACTAATGTTCCCACTTAAGTTAGTTAGTACATGATCCAAGCTTGTGAATTAAAATTTGGCTTATGCAAGTTAAATTAGAGTTTAGTTTCTTTAATGGGCATTTTACAATAGTATTAGTTTGCAAGTACTTGAAGTACTTACGGCTTTGTCCCTGGCTATTCAAATGGCCAGAGTACGAGGAGGAACAGAACTATCATGAGGATGACCAGCAGGACGCCTACGACAACAAGGGGTTTCTGACGTCAAATGTTGGCCTGTGGACTAGAGAGTCCCGTTACTATTACGCTTCCGCTATGTATGAACTTATGTATGTTGTTGATTTGGAAATCAACTATTTGTGTAATATGAATCATGTGATTCAAGATTGTATGACACTATGGCTTGTAATAAATAATGACTGTGATATTCGACTATTATGTCTCGCAACAACATTATCCTGGGATTGCGATGAATGACATAATAGGCATCTGGACTTAAAAATCCGGGTGTTGACACCCGACCAGGTATAGGTCAGGTGGCACGCCCTTGCGATAGCATCGGACGTGTGACCAGGGAGGCTTTGCGGGCCGTCGCTCCGAGGGACCGGGGCCAGCCGCAGCCCTAGTTGTTCCCGGCTCTACTGTGTTGCCCGTCGCTGCCCGCCGGTTGGTTTCTGACCGCAACAAAGATATATTTCAATTGGGCTGCATCTTGCCATCTGGGCCTTCGAACTATCGTGCTGGACGCCTTTTGACTCGTACAATTTCAGCCCACTCCAAAACATGAAAGTCCTATGTTTCGCAAAAACAAAAAACAAGGAGATTCAACATATAAGTTTGTTTATGTAAAAATGAAGATTTAATTTATCCGTTTGCAAAGCTCAGAGCGAAATAAATTGTTTATTGTCTGCAAAATAATCAAGATATCACATGTTTCTTGTACGGGGAGGCTGACATCGGGGACCCATGAGCCAGCAGCGTCGTCAACGTTTTAAAGGCGGCAGGGGATGGAAAGAAAAAATAAACCAAAAATCAGTTGGTCAAAAATCCAAGAAAATAAACATTTATCATTCTGAGAGGATGACATGCGGGACCCATGAGGCAGCAGCATCCTCAGCGTTTATTGTTCATAGAGGCTGACATGTGGGACCCGTGAGCCAGCAGCTTACTCAACGTTTCAAAGGAGGCATGAGATCGAAAGAAAAAGGCAAGTGACAAAATATCAGGAGACAAAGATAATCCAAGAAAAGAAACTTTATTGTATATAGAGGATGACATGCGGGTCCCATTTTGCAGCAGCGGTCCCAACGTTTAAAAATTCAAATGCGGGTTGAGATCAAAAGAAAAAGAAAGTAGCCAGAAATTAGGGGGTAAAAAAAACTCCAAGAAAGGAAAGCTTTATCGTTCATTTAGGCTGACATGTGGGGCCTATGAGCCAGCAGAGTCCTCAACGTTTCAAAGGCGGCAGGGGATCAAAAGAAAAAGGAAATAGCCAAATATCAGAGGGTGAAAAAAAACCAAGAAAATGAACTTTTATAGTACATAGAGGATGCCATGCGGGTCCCATGAGCCAGCAGGTTCATCAACGTTTCAAACGTGGCATGAGATCAAAAGAAAAAGGCAAGTGACCAAATATCAGGATCCAAAAATAATTCAAGAAAAGAAACTTGATTGTACATAGAGGATGACATGCGGGTCCCATTTAGCAGCAGCGGTATCACCGTTTGAGAGGCGGCAGGGGATCGAAAGAAAAATGCAAGTGACCAAATATGAGGTGCCAAAAAAATCCAAGAAAAGAAAGTTTTATACTCCGTAGTACATTAGGATGACATGCGGGTCCCATGATCCTGCAGGTTCCTCAACGTTTCAAACGTGGAATGAGATCGAAAGAAAAAGGCAAGTGACCAAATATCAGGAGCCAAAAATAATTCAAGAAAAGAAACTTGATTGTACATAGACGATGACATGTGGGTCCCATTTAGCAGCAGCAGTATCACCGTTTGAGAGGTGGCAGGTGATACGTCTCAAACGTATCTATAATTTCTTATGTTCCATGCTACTTTTATGATGATACTCACATGTTTTATACACATTATATGTCATTATTATGCGTTTTCCGGCACTAACCTATTGACGAGATGCCGAAGAGCCAGTTGATGTTTTCTGCTGTTTTTGGTTTCAGAAATCCTAGTAAGGAAATATTCTCGGAATTGGACGAAATCAACGCCCAGGGTCTTATTTTTCCACGAAGCTTCTAGAAGACCGAGGGAGATACGAAGTGGGGCCACGAGGCGACTCCACACTAGGGCGGCGCGGCCCAGGCCCTGGCCGCGCGGCCCTAGCGTGTGGGTCCCTCGTGACGCCCCCGACTCTACCCTTCCGCCTACTTAAAGCCTTCGGCGACAATAACTCCAGTACCGAGAGCCATGACACGGAAAACCTTCCAGAGACGCCGCCGCCGCCAATCCCATCTCGGGGGATTCAGGAGATCACCTCCGAAACCCTGCCGGAGAGGGGAATCATCTCCCGGAGGGCTCTTCATCGCCATGATCGCCTCCGGATCGATGTGTGAGTAGTTCACCCCTGGACTATGGGTCCATAACAGTAGCTAGATGGTTTTCTTCTCCTCATTGTTCTATCATGTTAGATCTTGTGAGCTGCCTATCATGATCATGATCATATATTTGTAATCCTACATGTTGTGTTTGTTGGGATCCGATGAATATTGAATACTATGTCAAGTTGATTATCAATCTATCATATATGTGTTTTTTATGTTCTTGCATGCTCTCCGTTGCTAGTAGAGGCTCTGGCCAAGTTGATACTTGTGACTCCAAGAGGGAGTATTTATGCTCGATAGTGGGTTCATGCCTCCATTGAATGCGGGACGAGTGACGAGAAAGTTCTAAGGTTGTGGATGTGCTTGTTGCCACTAGGGATAAAACATCAATGCTTTGTCTAAGGATATTTGTGTTGATTACATTACGCACCATACTTAATGCAATTGTCTGTTGTTTGCAACTTAATACTGGAAGGGGTTCGGATGATAACTCTGAAGGTGGACTTTTAGGCATAGATGCATGCTGGATAGCGGTCTATGTACTTTGTCGTAATGCCTTGATTAAATCTCATAGTACTCATCATGATATATGTATGTGCATTGTTATGCCTTCTTTATTTGTCAATTCCCAACTGTAATTTGTTCACCCAACATGTGTTTATCTTATGGGAGAGACACCACTAGTGAACTGTGGACCCCGGTCCAATTCTTTACATCTGAAATACAATCTACTGCAATTGTTCTTTACTGTTCTTCGCAAAGAAACATCATCATCCACACTATACATCTAATCCTTTGTTTACAACAAGCCGGTGAGATTGACAACCTCCTTTGTTGTGCAGGTTCCACGTTGGCACCGGAATCCCTGGTGTTGCACCGCACTACACTCCGCCACCAACAACCTTCACGTGCTTCCTTGACTCCTACTGGTTCGATAACCTTGGTTTCTTACTGAGGGAAACTTACTGTTGTGCGCATCACACCTTCCTCTTGGGGTTCCCAACGGACGTGTCGACTGCACGCCATCAAGTAAATTTCTGGCGCCGTTGCCGGGGATCTGAAGAAAAGTTACACCACAAAGATTTCTAACTCCCACGTCAACTACAAGCCAGCAATAAATTTCTGGCGCCATTGCCGGGGAGATCAAGACACGCTGCAAGGGGAGTCTCCCACATCCAATCTCTTTACTTTGTTTTTGTCTTGCTTGTTTTATTTTATTTACTTCTTTGTTTGCTCTTATATCAAAAACACACAAAAAATTAGTTGCTAGATTTACTTTATTTACTGTCTTGTTCTCCATATTAAAAACACAAAAAATTTAGTTACTTGCATTTACTTTATTTTATTATCATGACTAGTCCTGTAGTTGTTACTCTATCACCTGAGGAATTGATACGTCCATTTTGCATCACTATTTTATATCATAATTTACTGTTATTCATTGATATATTTCATATTTAGGGATGATACTTATGTTATTTCATCTATTTTGCATGTTTCATGATTATTGGAGAATCGCGCACCGGAGTCAGGATTCTCGCTGGAAAAAGCACCGTCAGAATGCAATATTTCGGAAGATCAACAATTGACGGGAATTATACTGAAAATCCTATTTTTCCAGAAGACGGAGGTAGCCAAAAGGAGGAGCCGAGGAGGGCCACCATGGG
>NC_061514.1:218609555-218648905 GCF_022539505.1 Lolium rigidum
GGGCCTCAAGGGAAACTACTAGTAATGAAGGTACTCATTTTAATAGAGCACCGGAGCAAGCATTAACACTTGGTGAGAACATGTGATCCTCATACCAAAGCCATCCCCTCCGGTTATCCCAATTCGAGATCACTTTGGGGCCTCGGGTTCTGGACAAAGACATGTGCATACAATTTGTAGATACAATCTAAGCAACAATTATAGAGCCTAGATCTAAGATCATGCCACTCGTGCACTAGTGACAAGCATTAAACATAACAATATTGCAGCAACAAATACTTCACAAACTTATAAGATATACTGAACATAATGATCAATCCATCGGATCCCAACAAACAGAACACCGATTACATCATATGGATCTCAATCATGTAAGGCAGCTCATGAGATCATTGTATTGAAGCACATGGGAGAGAGTACCATCTAGCTATAGCTATGAACCCATAGTCCCATGCGGGAACTACTCACAAACCATCATGGAGTCGAAGTGGAGGCGGTGGAGTCGATGGCGATGGCTCCGGGGGCACTTCCCCATCCCGGCAGGGTGCCGGAACAGAGACTTCTGTCCCCCGAAACTTGGTTTCGGCGATGATGGCGGCTACAGAACTTTTCATGGACGGAGGGTGATTTGTTGTAGAGTTTTTAGGTTAGAGTGGTCTTATAGGCGAAGAGGCGACGCGAGGGGGTGCACGGGGTGCCCATACCACCCCCGAGCGCGGCGAGGCACAGGCCGCGCTGGGCCTGGTATGGCTGCCCCGTGGCACATCTCCGTCTCCCCTTCTGGCTCTCGGAGTCTTCTGGTATATTAGAATTTCTGTGATTTTTCCAGAATTTTCCGAGCACTTTCAATTTTGGACATTTTCTGCAATAAACGGATATAAATATAATAAACAGAAACTGGCACTGTGGCACTTGTTAATAGGCTAGTCCAATAAATGTCATAAAATGATGCAAAGTGCACATAAAACATACAAAAATTGGTGTAAAACAAGCATGGAGCATAAAAAATTATAGATACGTTTGTAACGTATCAGCGATAGAGGCAGTGATGGTGGCGGCGTGTAACATCCCAAATTTCAATCAATGAGAAATGATGGTTTCCAAAATTCAAATTTTTGCAACCAACAAAAACTTTTAGTTTGCATATAGTGCTATGCATAGTATTAGTGTATTTGTGTGACATTGCCATGTTGTGTGCTTGCAACTCTTACCAATATACTAAAACCCTACCCGTGATCCCTTGTGATCACAAAGAAAAGCAAAAACAAAAGGAAAAGAATAAAAGTTAGAAAGTCACAAAACTCCCACATATGGTTTATGCCATTTTTGCAAATCATGAACCTAGACCATTTTGGCTTGCACCATTGGTTGGATATGGTTACTAAACACTTATTAACACTTTTGGAATCAAAGAAACTAAAATCAAATCAAATTTGAAATCAAAATGAGCTCACGTGCACTAATGGTCAAATCTGCCATTTTTAGCATGATGCCCACTTTGAGCCTCTGTAGTTAGAGATTCTTAAAACAATCAAATCCAACTCTTTGCTCCTCATCCAAGAACTCATCAAGGAGAACAACTTTTCTCAAGAGCACCCCTGCAAACTCCCTCTGGATTCTAATATATGATCAAGCGAAGTGGAGACATTGAAGCAGATTCAAGATTAGGCCAAATTTGATTCTTTGCAAATCAACTCAAATTTGACCACCACCACCACCCCTCTTCTCCAAATCTTATTCAAATCAAACCCACCAAAAATCAATCAAAAATTCAAAAATTAGGTTCATGCGGCCATTTGTCGAACACATGGTGGGCATGAATCTGCCAACCCCATGCATTGCAAAAACCAGTGGATATTTGCCTCCACTATCAACTCTAGGTCATCTCTGGTACTCCCCTGACCCCTCTACACTTTGCCAAGCACCAGAGACAAGAAGGGGTACACTAAATCATCACCATTTGACCAAACCATGTCATGCCGTGGCATGACATGGACACACACCTGCTCACTCTCTCCCTGCTCGAATCCAATGTGCCACACCTTGTCACACAGCCTCTTCTCACCCTCCTGGACGTGCCAGACACGCTGCTCGACCCAGTGGTGCACCACACACGCCGGCACGATGCACGCCCGAGCACGCACACGCGCGCGGAGCGCGCAGCGGCAAGCCACTGGACGCGCCAGAGCACACCCTTGCCACGCCGCGTCAACGCTCTCCTGGACCCCTCCTTGTGCCACCAGCTCCACTACGTCACCAGCCACCGCCAGGACACGCCCATTGGCTCGCTCGACGCTCGTACACGACGACACCATCATCGACGTCCGCCGCGATGCCGAGAGCTTCGGTCACGCTCGCGAGCTCGTCTCTGCCTTGTTTTCCCCGCAATCAAGCCCTACCTCACCTCCGTGACGTCGCCAAGCCACCCGCGTCAGCGCCAGTGCCCCAGAGCCCCTGTAGCGACGTCGCCGCAGCTGACCTCACCGCCGAGCCACGGCCACCCTCAGTTGCTATAAAAGGAGGCCTCCCCTCGCTCATTTCTCCACACCATCGCCTTCCCCGCTCATCTCGACTCCCCTCGCCACCTTTACGCTCGACATTACCCACTAGCGCCGCCCAATTTCACCATCGCCGCCCGTGACCGCCGCAGAAGCTCGCCGGCGATAGAAGCTGCCCGGAAGACGCCGGCGGGTGCCCGGACGATCCGCCGTCGTCCACAACGTCACCGCAGCTCATCGCCGACGATCGCCGCGCCGCCGGTGAGTCGCCAACCCCCGACCCTCGCCGCCGGAGAGCTCGCTTCCTCGCCGGAGAAGACGGCGGCTCATGCGCCGGTTGGATTCCCTTCAAATCGTGCGTCTCGGAGAGCGGCGTACCGATTCGCTCCGTTAAGTGTGGTCGACGCGTGGACCCCAACGTCGGGCGGCCCACTCACGCGAGACGTGCAGCTGGGCTGGCCCATGTTATTTTTATTTGTTTAGCCCGAGTTTCGTTTCACCTTGGCCCACTTAATTCAAATTCGATTTTACGGTTTTAATTCAAAATTACTTCTTGGTTCCATTTTCAAAATTGAATAGATTCAAATCCACTGGGCCAAATTTGATGAATTTGGTATTGTTGGAAAGCTTATGAAAAGCTCTACCCAACCCCACTGGTCTGACCCTTAGTTTCTTTGTAGAATTAATGTGACAAAAATAACAAGGCAGTGCCTTTTCCAAATTCAAACACCCTTAGTTCCGTTGTAGAATTAATGTGACAAAAATAACAAGGCATGGACTTTTGTAACTTCAAAAAATTATTAAAAATCAACCCTAAGTGATTTTGAGTTGATTCCAACTCTCATAAATCACATTTCACATACTCTACATGTTTATATAAAAACATCACATAGTTGTTTGTATGATCATGGACTAGAGCAAGAGAATGGCTATGTAGCTATTTCTAGTCCATTTAAATTTATCCAAAATTATTTCTTAATTAGTATGAGAAGTTTCCTCTCATTTAAATCATGGTCCTAAGCAATTCAAAGTGAGGTGTTGACTTGGACTATATAATCTCATAATGGATTACTTAGAGACATTAAATTGTTGTAAGATTAAGATTTAAATTGTATGAGGTTAGTACCTCATTTAAATCATTTTTCCCAAATAATAGATATGAGGTGTTGACCGTGATCAACATAAATTCATACCTTATTATTATTTGAGGAAATTAAATTGTAAAAAGATTCAATGAGAGAAAATTATTTCTCTCTTACAAGTTTTCCTAACACACAATCCAACCCCTTTTGATTAGGGTTATGATGAATGAATAGCTTGTGTGAACCAGGTGTGTGATTAGTATAGCATTAAGACTTGGTTGGTGATTGTATACTTCGTATTCGATTTCA
Organism: Lolium rigidum; assembly: GCF_022539505.1. Taxonomy (NCBI): domain Eukaryota; kingdom Viridiplantae; phylum Streptophyta; class Magnoliopsida; order Poales; family Poaceae; genus Lolium; species Lolium rigidum. The sequence continues at coordinate 218,613,445 of NC_061514.1, forward strand.
GACGCTAGTACCGAGGAGTACCAGGAGGAGGAGGTCTACTTCCAGGAAGAAGAAGACCACTTTGATCAGTACACCAACCAAGGCAAGCTAATATTCTTGCAAGCTACCTTAGTGCAAAGCTCTCCTTGAGAAAGGCACCATGGCCCTATTAACTTACGTTTCACTTTACAAATCCCAGTTTTATCTCTCAAAGCTTTACTTTGCTTTACAAGATTACTTGTATAGTTAACTTGAGTCTAGTTGTGAAGTAGTACAAGAGTATCAAAGTTAGCCTAGAAAGCTACAAGCTAGTTAGCACCCCTCATGCTTAGTTGCTAGTGCTAAATTAAAAATGACTACTCTAGTTGGGAACTTGTGAAACTTTTGAATTATGAAAACCTTGGAATGATGAGTCATTCTATTGAGAGATTTTGAAGGTGAATATGACTTGAAGGATATGGTGTTTTTGATGAAAACTGATGATTGGGTTCGGATGCGATACCATTCCGATTCTTAAGTACCCCCACAATACCTGATTATGGGTAGGCTTTAGCTGGAAATTTATGTGTCTTAGTATGGGTTCCCTCTGAACAAGCGTCATAGAGGTTATGCCGAGGCTGCCTCCGTTGAAAGTGAAATGACGTGAAATGAGGTGAATGTACGACCCAAGCCTCGTGCGGTCCCGGGATAACAGTTGGCTATCACCGGGAGGCCAAGCTCATGGGGAGAGGTGCCTATACTAGGGTGTGTAAGTGAAAGGTTAATGGTTGATGATCCGCATACTGAGTTATGATTATTCAGGGTTATCCCTGACGGATGTAGTAAAATGTTGTGGCACAAGTGTGCAACCTCTGCAGAGTGTAAACCTATTCGAATAGCCGCGTCCGCGGTCATGGACAGTTGGAAAGGCCATACTATTCCGTCATCAGAACTTTTACAAAAGGGTGACTTGTGGTTTGAATTGGAAAGGTGGCTTTGTTTTGAATCACAACAGAGTTGTGGGAATGACACTAATGTTCCCACTTGAGTTAGTTAGCATATGAGGAGTCTTTTACTAAAGTGTTTATGAACTAAAATTGGCTTTATGCAAATAACCTAGAGCTTAGCATACTTTCCCTCAAACTGTTAGTGCTTACACTGGTATTAGTTTGCGAGTACTTGAAAGTACTCACGGCTGTATCCCTGGCTATTCAAATGGCCAGACTATGAAGCTGAACAACAGTATGAAGATGACGGCCAACAGGACGTCTACGACAACTAGGAGCTTCTCCTGACGTCAAGCGTTGCCTGTGGAATAGATAGTCCACTACTACTTCGCTTCCGCTACGTATTATGTAATGATCATTAGATCAAGTGTTGTAATGAGACTGGATCATGTGATCCTTTTTATGTAATGACTAGTATGGTGTTGTAATGAATGATGACTCTATGATATTCAACTGTTATGTCTCGCAAAAACAATCTTCCTGGGATTGCGATGTATGGCATAGGCATCTGGACTTAAAAATCCGGGTGTTGACAAGTTGGTATCATAGCCATTGTTTGACCTTAGGAGACCCTAGTTAGAATGGACGTTCTGAAAAACTTAATTTCAAAAACAAATGAAGAGAATATTTCTGAAAAACTAAGTCACTTTTTCTCTTTGAGATCTTTTAGAAATAAGAGGTCATGCTCTTCCTTAGAAATATACCTAAAATTTTGCCACACTTGTTCACCTCTCTAACTTACTCATCCAATTCACTTTCAGATGGAGCCAGCCAACACCAAGTTTTACCAGCTGGGAAATGGTGGGAGCCTGGTGTTCGAGAGGGACTTGGACGCCTTGTCTGACTTTCTCGGACGCCCGCACCCGGAGTTTCACGGAGTCGAAGTCAACGACCAGCCCGGAGGGGAACTTCAGTGGGTTATCACCGCTGATCTGAGGGGCGAGATGGAGCCTCCTACCTCTGAGAGGATCCTCTTTTCCTTCAGGGAAAGCAACTGGCTGGACGGACTCGCTCGTGCTCTTCAGATAGCACTTGCCCGTCTGTGCGGGAAGAATGTGGTAGCACTCCAAGAAGCTCGCTTTGCTCACCTTGCAAGGCGTAACTTCGCTGGAGAACCCATGGACCTGCAATCCCACCCCAAGCTGAAGCACCACGTGGAGCACCTGGACTTTATGTTGTTCCAGACTCAGAAGGAGATGGACAACTCTCGCGTCTACGCCAACCAGACTCACCTCCACCTAGCTCAGCATGCCGATGCCATCAAGATGCTTGCAAAGGACCGCAAGTCACTCCGCCAGCAGCGTGCCAAGAAGGACGCTACCATTGCGCGCCTTCGCGCAAACATAGTATCCTTGGAGGCCACTGTCAAGGCCCAAGAGGACCAGATGAGAGAGATGGAAGAAGAAGGTGAAGACATTCAGGGAGGAGGAGCCTTCCTGAGTGATGATGACGACTTCGAGGAGGATGAGAACACCAATGTGGAGGACTACGAGTTCCTGGAGGCCGGAGAAGATGACTACATCCCGATAGATGTAGATGATGAGTAGTTGCACTTGTTCAATTGCGTAGGTGTGAGTTGTATCAGGGTCCCTTGTATCGTAGCTTGGAAAAATGGTTCTTAAAACCATTAGTGTGTTAACTTGTAATGTGTGTTGTTTGCAATGAATGAAAGTGTGTTTGTTTTCAACATGACAAATCTTCAAGTTTTAAACTTTTAACTTAAGCACAAAACAAGCCATGGAGAATTTACCTCTCATCTCATGATCTATCTCAATGTTCAGATGGCCCCTCCGACCCGCAGCAGCGGTCAAGATGCAATGCTGCAACTTTTGCAAACCCTGATGGCAGAGCGAGAAGTTGAGAGGGCTGAAAGACAAGCCAAAATTGCTGCACTGCAACAGATTGCTAACAACAACAAGGGCTAGGGAAACCATGATCACCCTGGGTCCAAACTCAAGAACTTTCAAAACACCAATCCCCCTGTGTTCAGCAAAACAGAAGAGCCACTTGACGCCGATGACTGGCTCCAGACCATGGAGAACAATCTAGAAGTTGCGGGAGTCGAAGCCGCAGAAAAAGTCTTGTTTGCCACCCATTACTTAGCAGGACCTGCAAGAGCCTGGTGGACCAGCACCCGTGCCATGAACGCCGGACAGATCATGACTTGGGCAGACTTCAAGCTCAAGTTCAGCAAGTATCACGTGCCCCGGGGTCTGATAAAGAAGATGAGGGATGAGTTCCGTGAACTCAAGCAGGGTAGAATGTCTGTGGTAGAATACCGCGACAGGTTTCTCACACTGTCAAGGTACGCCCCGGACGAGACCGACACCACTGAGAAGAGGAAGGAAAGGTTCCTGAATGGACTGCATGATGAGATGCAGACAGTGCTAGTGAACATCCCCTTTGCCGACCTTGAAGCCCTGGTGGATTCCGCCATCCAGATGGAGGGCAAACTGCATCAAGCCAACGAGAATCGCAAGCGCCGCATGATGAATCAGAGTGGGCCCACCAATACCCCAAGGTATCGCCCCAGCTCCAGCGGAGGGTTCGCCCCAAGAAACAACAAGCCCCAGATGCAGATGTCACGTCCGGGATTCCAGAATCGGAGTGGAGGACATCCAAGGCCAGGAGGCCACAACAACAGCAGCAACCACCATGCCAACAATAACAACAACTTCAACCGTGCCCCAATGAGAGCCCCCGGCAACCACAATAACAACAACACCGCTCCAACCACTGGGACCAACGCTGTCCCCGTCGCCCCCAAGGACAAGTCGACTGTGACTTGTTATGAATGTGGAATAGTGGGACACTACTCCAATGAGTGCCCCAAGAAGCTCGCCAAGACCACCCCCAATGCCTCTGCCCCTGCTCAGCAGCAACGCCGTGTCTCCACCGGCGGGAAGTTCACCCCGAACAACCCGAACAACCGCGGCGGCCGTCTCTTCCACATGAATGCCGAAGAAGCCCAGGAAGCACCAGATGTAGTGCTGGGTATGTTCTCTGTTAACTCAATACCTACAAGAGTGTTGTTTGATTTCGGAGCATCGCATTCGTTTGTTACCGAAGATTTTGCATGCACTAGTAAGATTCAACCAATTAGTTCGAAACATGTCATGATAGTTCAAATACCTGGTTCAACTACAAAAGCTAGAAAAATTTGCAAAGATGTACCCATCAGAATCCATGAAATAGATTTTTATGCCAATTTGATTGTTCTGGGAACAAAAGGTTTGGAAGTAGTACTGGGTATGGATTGGATGTCGAAACATCATGGATTGATTGACTGTGCCAAGAAGGCCATCACCATGACTAGTAGCACCGGAATATTAGTAGAACGTGTGTCTGAAAGGCTGCCCAGAAAGTTCACCTGCAACCAGACCTTAGCCAAGCCAACCTTGGATCAGATCAGGGTCGTCTGTCGATACCCCGATGTGTTTCCTGATGATCTACCCGGTATGCCCCCAGATCGGGATATCGAGTTTATCATCGAGTTAATCCCTGGAACAGGACCTATAGCCCAGAGAGCCTATAGCATGAACCCCGCAGAGTTAGTGGAACTGAAGAAGCAACTGGATGATATGTTGTACAAAGGTCTGATTCGACCAAGTGCGTCGCCTTGGAGATCCCCAGTTTTGTTTGTGGATAAGAAAGACGGTGCCACTCGTTTATGTATGGATTACCGTAAGCTTAACGATGTCACCATCAAAAACAAATACCCCTTGCCAAAGATAGAAGACCTGTTTGACCAGCTGACCGGTGCCAAAGTGTTCTCTAAGATTGATCTTAGGACTGGTTACCATCAACTGAAGATTCGTGCAACGGATATTCCTAAGACTTCCTTTACCACTAGATATGGATTGTATGAGTACAATGTCATGTCATTTGGATTGACATCCTTATTTCATGAATCTCATGAATAAGATCTTTATGAACTTTTTGGATAAGTTTGTCGTTGTCTTCATCGACGACATCCTTATCTACTACAAATCCGAAGAAGAACATGAGCAACATTTGGAAGTTATCCTAGAAACCCTTAGGCAGCACAAGTTGTACGCCAAGTTCAGCAAATGTGAGTTTTGGTTGAAGGAAGTAGGATTCCTGGGACACATCTTGTCTGCAGGAGGAATTGTCGTAGATCCCGCTAAGATTAAAACTGTTGAGGAATGGAAAGCCCCAACCACTCAGACTGAAGTCCGTGCATTTCCCGGATTAGCGGGATATTACCGCAGGTTTGTTGAAGGATTTTCCAGCATCGCAAGACCAATGACTCAACTGTTGAAGAAGGACAAGAAGTTTGACTGGAATAATAAGTGTGAAGAGAGTTTCCAGCAACTCAAGTGCAGATTAACCACAGCCCCAATTTTGATCATGCCCGATATCACCAAGCCATTTGACGTCTATTGTGACGCATCCAAGATTGGTCTTGGATGTGTGTTGATGCAAGAAGGCAAGGTTATATCATACCTGTCAAGGCAACTAAAGCAACATGAGCAGAACTATCCAACCCATGATTTGGAATTAGCAGTCGTAGTCCTAGCCTTGAAAGTATGGCGTCATTACCTCATGGCTAATCGATGCGAGATCTATTCGGATCACAAGAGCCTGAAGTATATTTTCACCCAGAAGGAGCTGAATATGAGGCAGCGCAGATGGGTAGAGTTAATCAAGGATTATGATATGGAAATTCACTACCACCCCGGCAAGGCCAATGTGGTAGCGGATGCCCTGAGTAGACGACCAATTCAGTTGAACTCCATGATCGCAATAGAACAGCCTAGTTTGTATCAAGAGTTTGAACAGTTTAGACTTGAGCTAGTTAGCGAAGGATTCCTAGCGAGCATTGAGCTCCAGCCCACTTTAATGAGTCAAATCAAAGAAGCCCAGAAGGTAAATGCCAGCATTGACGGAATCAAGAGTCAAATAGCTGCAGGAAAGGCACCGGGATTCATCGAAGAAGAAGTAGGAGTGTTGTGGTACAACGGACGCCTATGTGTGTCGTCAGATTCAGAGTTGAAGCAAGTCATTATGAAGGAAGCCCATGATACCCTGTATTCCATTCACCCCGGAGGAACCAAGATGTACCAAGACCTGAAGGAACAATTTTGGTGGCATGGAATGAAGCGAGAAATCGGAAGCTACATCGCCAAGTGTGATATCTGTCAACGAGTCAAAGCAGAACATCAGCGACCCGCAGGATTGTTGCAGCCATTACAGATTCCTGAATGGAAGTGGGACTCGGTAGGAATGGACTTTATCACTGGATTGCCCAAATCAAGTAGAGGAAATGATTCCATTTGGGTAGTGGTCGATTGATTAACCAAGGTCGCCCATTTCATCCCCATCAAGACCACATACCAAGGCCCAAAGCTAGCTGAGTTATACATCTCCAGAATAGTCAGCCTGCACGGAACCCCGAAGTCTATAGTGTCAGATAGAGGATCTCAATTCACCTCAATATTTTGGCAGAAAGTGCATGAAGGACTAGGAACCCGGCTGAATTTCAGCACAGCCTATCACCCGCAGACTGACGAACAGACCGAGAGAGTCAACCAGATACTAGAAGATATGTTGAGAGCCTGTGTGCTAGAGTATGGATCTAAGTGGGAAGACTGCTTGCCTTACGCAGAATTCTCATACAACAATAGTTATCAAGCCAGCTTACAAATGGCCCCCTTTGAAGCCCTGTACGGAAGGAAGTGTCGTACCCCTCTGAACTGGTCCGAAGTCGGAGATAGTCAAGTCTTCGGCCCAGATATTCTCCGCGAAGCCGAAGAGAAGGTTTACAAGATCCGTGAATACCTCAAGACCGCCCAGTCAAGACAGAAGAGTTACGCCGACAAGAGACGCCGAGAGATGACCTTCGACATCGGAGATTTCGTGTATCTTAAAGTATCACCCCTCAAAGGAATGCAGAGATTCCAACTCAGAGGAAAACTTGCCCCCAGATATGTCAGACCCTTCAAGGTTCTGAGTCGCCGAGGAGAAGTTTCATATCAGCCTGAACTACCGGAAGAAATGTCCGCTGTGCACAATGTGTTTCGCACATCACTACTTTGGAAGTGCTTAGAAGTGCCGGAGAAGACGGATGTGTTCAAGAACATCGATCGCAGATCGGTGGATATCAACAAGGACTTGACGTATCGTGAAGTGCCGATTCGCATCCTGGAAGAAGCTTTCAGAACCACCCGCACCAGAAGTATCAAGTTCTTGAAGATTCAATGGAGCAATCATACCGAAGAAGAAGCCACTTGGGAGCGAGAAGAAGATATGAAGAAGGAATTTCCCGATCTCTTTAGTACCTAGTTTTCTTTAAGATCTCGGGACGAAATCTTTTGTAAGGGGGAAGGGTTTGTAACATCCCAAATTTCAAATCAATGAGAAATGGTGATTCCCAAAATTCAAAATTTGCAACCAACAAAAACTTTATCTTTGCATATAGTGTTATACATAGTGTATGTGCATTTGTATGACCTTTCCATGATGAGTGCTTACAACCCTTGCTAGTGTACCTAAAACCCTACCTCTGGTCCTCTAAGATCAAGAAGAAAAGCAAAACCAAAAAGAAAAGAATAAAAGTTAGAAAATCACAAAACCCTCACATATGGTTTATGCCATTTTTGAAATTCTTCAACCTAGACCAATTTGACTTGTGCCATTGGTTGGATATGGTTACTAAACACTTATTAACACTTTTGGAACCAAAGAAAATAAAATCAAATCAAATTTGAATTCAAAATGAGCTCACATGCACTAATGGTCAAATCTGCCATTTTTAACATGATGCCCTCTTTGAGCCTCTGTTTTGAGAGATTCTTAAACCAAACAATTTCCAACTCTTTGCACCTCATCCAAGACCTCATCAAGGAGAACAACTTTGCTCAAGAACACCCCTGCAAACTCTCTCTGGATTCAAAGATATGATCAAGCAAAGTGGAGACTTTGAAGCAGATTCAAGATTATCTGCATTTTGGATTTTTGCAAATCAACTCAAACTTGACCACCACCACCACCACTCTACTCCAAATCCTATTCAAATCAATCTCACCAAAATTCATTTAAAAATTTGAAAAATCTTCTCTTGCGGCCATTTGACCGAACACCTGGCAGGCACAAGTCTGCCAACTCTGGGCACCCTATTATCCAGTAGTTTGTTGGCTAAACCATCGAGCTTTGGTCATCATTTGTACTCCCCTACACCTCATGCACCCTGCCAAGCACCCTAGACAAGAGGTGGTACACTGAGTCGTCACCATTTGACTAAAACCATCCATGCCATGGCATGGCATGGACACTGATAACCCACAAGTATAGGGGATCGCAACAGTCTTCGAGGGAAGTAAAACCCAAATTTATTGATTCGACATAAGGGGAGGTAAAGAATACTTATAAGCCTTAACAACTGAGTTGTCAATTCAGCTGCACCTGGAAAAGCACTAGTAACATGGGTGATGTGAAAGCAGCAGTAATATGAGAGCAATAGTAAAAGTAACACAGTAGTAGTAACAGTAACACAGAGGCAATGGCACCAGAAAATAGTTGATACTACTTCCAATGACATATAGAACGAGTATATGATGATGAAAGATGGACCGGGGTTCCCAGCTATCTACACTGGTGGTAACTCTCCAATAACAAGTGTTGGGTGAACAAATTACAGTTGGGCAATTGATAGGATTGAAATAGCATTAAGACAGAACATCAAGATTATTAATCATGTAGGCATGTTTTCCATATATAGTCATACGTGCTCGCAATGAGAAACTTGCATAACATCTTTTGTCCTACCAGCCTGGTGGCAGTCGGGCCTCAAGGGAATCTATCGGCTATTAAGGTACTCCTTTTAATAGAGCACCGGAGCAAAGCATTAACACTTGGTGAAAACATGTGATCCTCATACCTAAGCCTTCCCCTCCGGTTGTCCCAGTTGTTGTCACTCTGGGGCCTCGGGTTCCGGACATAGACATGTGCAAACAACTTGTAGATACAATCTAAGCAATAAGTATAGAGCTTAAATCTAAGATCATGCCACTCGTGCACTAGTGACAAGCATTAAACACAACAAGATTGCAGCAACAATAACTTCACAAACTTTATAGATAGACTAATCATAATGTAACAATCCATCGGATCCCAACAAACACAACACCGATTACATCAGATGAATCTCAATCATGTGAGGCAGCTCATGAGATCATTGTATTGAAGTACATGGGAGAGAGAGTACCAACTAGCTACAGCTAGAACCCGTAGTCCATGGGGGAACTACTCACGGAGCATGATGGAGGCGGTGGCGTTGATGGAGATGGCTTCCGGGGGCACTTCCCCGTCCCGGCGGCGTGCCGGAATAGAGATTCTGTCCTCCGAATTGGAGTTTCGCGATGGCGGCGCCGCCCCTGGAGTCTTTCTGGAGTTTCGTCAATTGGTATCGCGTTTTTAGGTCGCAAGGGCTTATATAGGCGAAGAGGCGGCGCAGGAGGGGCACCAGGGCGCCCTCCCCACCTGGTGGCGCGGCCAGGCCTGGGCCCGCGCCCAGGTGTGGTGTGGTGGCCCCTTGGCCCGCCTCCGACTCTCCTTTGGTGTTTCGGAACCTTCCGGGAAAAATAAGATATTTGGTCTTTGTTTCGTCGAATTCCGAGAATATTGCCCGAACAGCCTTTCTGGAACCAAAAACAACAGAAAACAGGAACTGGCACTTCGGCATCTTGTTAATAGGTTAGTTCCGGAAAATGCATGAAATCATCATAAAGTATGAGCAAAACATGTAGGTATTGTCATAAAACTAGCATGGAACATCATAAATTATAGATACGTTGGAGACGTATCAAGCATCCCCAAGCTTAGTTCCTACTCGCCCTTGAGTAGGTAAACGATAAAAAGAATAATTTTTGTAGTGACATGCTACTTATATAATCTTGATCATACTATTGTAAAGCATATGAGATGAATGAAGTGACTCAAGGCAACGATCTATAATTTGCTAACAAATAGATAACATATAGCAAAACTTTTCATGAATAGTACTTTCAAGACAAGCATCAAAAAGTCTTGCATAAGAGTTAACTCATAAAGCAATAAATTCAAAGTAAAGGCATTGAAGCAACACGGAGGAAGATTTAAGTTTCAGCAGTTGCTTTCAACTTTCAACATGCATATCTCATGGATAATTGTCAACACAAAGTAATATGATGAGTGCAAATAAGCAAGTATGTAAGAATCAATGCACAGTTGACACAAGTGTTTGCTTCTAAGATGGAAGGAAGTAGGTAAACTGACTCAACATAAAGTAAAAGAAAGGCCCTTCGTAGAGGGAAGCAGGGATTAAATCATGTGCTAGAGCTTTTTAAGTTTTGAAATCATATAGAGAGTATAAAAGTAAAGTTTTGAGAGGTGTTTGTTGTTGTCAACGAATGGTAGTGGGCACTCTAACCCCCTCATCAAACAGACTTTCAAAGAGTGGCTCCCATGAAGGACGTTATCTCTACCAGCAAGGTAGATCATCCCTCTTCTCTTTTGTTTACACATGTATTTTAGTTTTATTTATGGATGACACTCCTCCCAACCTTTTGCTTACACAAGCCATGGCTAACCGAATCTTCGGGTGCCTTCCAACATTCACATACCATGAAGGAGTGTCTATTTGCAAAATTAAGTTGCTTACTGATGAATCAGGGCAAAACATGTGAAGAGAATTATTAATGAAGGTTAATTAATTGGGGCTGGGAACCCCGCTGCCAGCTCTTTTTGCAAAATTATTGGATAAGCGGATTAAGCCACTAGTCCATTGGTGAAAGCTGCCCAACAAGATTGAAAGATAAAACACCACATATTTCCTCATGAGCTATAAAACATTGACACAAATAAGGGGTGATAACTTTTGAATTGTTTAAAGGTAGCACATGAAGTATTTACTTGGAATGGCAGAAAAATACCACATAGTAGGTAGGTATGGTGGACACACATGGCATAGGTTTTGGCTCAAGGTTTTGGATGCACGAGAAGCATTCCCTCTCAGTACAAGGCTTTGGCTAGCAAGGTTGTTTGAAGCTAACACAAGTATGAACCGGTACAGCAAAACTTACATAAGAACATATTGCAAGCATTATAAGACTCTACATTGTCTTCCTTGTTGCTCAAACACTTTTACAAGAAAATATCTAGACCTTAGAGAGACCAATCATGCAAACCAATTTCAACAAGCTCTACGGTAGTTCTCCACTAATAGGTTCAAACTACATGGTGCAAGAGCTTAATCATGATCTACTTGAGAGCTCAAAACAATTGCCAAGTATCAAATTATCCAAGACAATATGAGGCATTTTCTGTTTCCAACCAAATAACAATAAGTGCAATAGCTTCCAACTTTTGTCATGAACCTTAAAAGTAAAACGAAGAACACCAGTGTTCATATGAAAAAGCGGAGCGTGTCTCTCTCCCACACAAGGATTGCTAGGATCCGATCTTATTCAAACAAAAACAAAAATAAAAACACACAGACGCTCCAAGTAAAGAACATAAGATGTGACCGAATAAAAATATAGTTTCACTAGAGGTGACCCGATAAGTTGTTGATGAAGAAGGGGATGCCTTGGGCATCCCCAAGCTTAGACGCTTGAGTCTTCTTGAAATATGCAGGGATGAACCACGGGGGCATCCCCAAGCTTAGACTTTTCACTCTTCTTGATCATATATCATCCTCCTCTCTTGACCCTTGAAAACTTCCTTCACACCAAACTTCTCATAAACTTCATTAGAGGGGTTAGTACTCAAAAAAACTTTAATCCACTTTAGTCCTGTAGTGACACATTGCAAGAACTCAATAAAACATTAGCTACAGCTCTCCACGTCTAGAAAGCCTTACTTAAAGTCCACAAGAGACAATGCAAAAAAACAGAGACAGAATCTGTCAAAACAGAACAGCCAGTAAAGATGAATTTTTAAGAGGTACTTCCGTTGCTCAAATCAGAAAACTCAAAACTAATGAAAGTTGCGTACATATCTGCGGAACACGCACGTAAATTGGCATATTTTTCTGAGTTACCTACAGAGAGACCTACTCAAATTCGTGATAGATAGAAATCTGTTTCTGCGCAGAAATCCAAATCTAGTATCAACCTTCTATTAGAGAATTTACTTGGCACAACAATGCGATAAAATAAAGATAAGGAGAGGTTGATACAGTAGTAACAACTTCCAAGACACAACAAAAAAGTAGCAAAATAAAAACATGGGTTATCTCCCGAGAAGTGCTTTCTTTATAGCCATTAAGATGGGCTCGGTGATTTTAATGATGCTCACATAAGGATGAGAGTTGAAGCAAAAGAGAGCATCAAAAAGCAAATTCAAAACACATTTAAGTCTAACCCACTTCCTATGCATAGGAATCTTGTACACAAATAAATTCATGAAGAACAAAGTGACAAGCATAGGAAGATAAAACAAGAGTAACTTCAAAAGTTTCAAGCATATAGAGAGGTGTTTTAGTACCATGCAAATTTCTACAACCATATTTTCCTCTCTCATAATAATTTTCAGTAGCTTCATGAATAAACTCAACAATATAACTATCACATAAAGCATGTTTTTCATGATCCACAAACACATAATTTTTATCAAGCTCAAAAATAATGGGATTAAAACTTTCAAAACCACTTTTATCAATAATATAACAAGATGATTGATCAATCTCAAAAGATATGGGATGTCATAGATAAAGTTAAGACCTCTCCAATCCCATTTTCATTAGTAGTACAATTAATATTATCAAGTAACATAGGACCATCATCTAGAGATTTATCATAAACATTTGCCAAGCAAAACTCTTTAGTACCATGCATTTCGACATCAGGCACAAACAAAGCATTATCATAAGATTTATCAAAGTAGCATGGATTATCATAGATAACAATAGCATAATTATTCTCATAAGTTTTACTCATACGGAATATTTCAAGAGAATCCACAGGAACATAACATTCATCCTCCTTTGGTAAGCATGGAGGACAATCAAATAGTGTAAGAGATAAAGAGTTACTCTCATTAGAAGGTTGGCATGGGTAGCTAATCCATTCTTCCTCCTTTTGTTCATCACTCTCCTCTTCTTTTTCATCCAATGAGCTTTGAGGTTCATCAATTTCCTCCTCTTTTTCATCCAATGATCTTTCAGGTTCATCAATTTCTTCTTCCACAGGTTCCTGCAAATTGTGAGTGCATTCTTGTGCATTAATTAGTCTCTCTTTATAATCAATGATATAGATTATCGATGTAACTTTATATGCAAAAACTAAGGATAGAAGAGACATAATCTTTAAGGTCCTTACAAGCAACACAAGTTTCATAATTTTTAGACATGAGGGATTCTATCTCAGAGGCTCCCATAAATAAGACAAATTGTTCTACATCTTCGAACCCAAAATGAATATAGTTATTCCAATTATAGTTCTTAATTAAAACTTCTTCACTAAAGCCACATTGAAATTTAAGATGTTTAGTATCCTGTTTAGAGCAACAGTTTATATCATGGCGTTTAAGCAAGATTTTAGCAATTGTATACAATTTTTCTATCACAGCACTCACGACTGTACCCGTTCTTGATTCTCTATAATTATTATATAGTTCTATAAGCTCCAAATAGGTTGTGGGTTCTCCCATAACAACAGTTTTTAATTTTTCGGTTTTTCAAAATTTTATGGATTTTTGGGTATATAATAAAACAAGGCAAAAACAAACTAGACAAAAGTAAACTAAGCAAAATAATACTAGACAAAAATAAACTAAGCACAAATAAACTAGACAAAAGTAAACTAAGCAAAACAAAATAAAATAAAACAGAGAGAAAGGTAGAGTGTACTTCCCAGGTGAACTTATGAGTAGAGCTATGCATCCCCGGCAACGGCGCCAGAAAATAGTCTTGATAACCCACAAGTATAGGGGATCGCAACAGTCTTCGAGGGAAGTAAAATCCAAATTTATTGATTCGACACAAGGGGAGGTAAAGAATACTTATAAGCCTTAACAACTGAGTTGTCAATTCAGCTGCACCTGGAAAAGCACTAGTAACAGGGGTGATGTGAAAGCAACAGTAATATGAGAGCAATAGTAACAGTAACACAGCAGCAGTAACAGTAACACAGAGGCAATGGCACCAGAAAATAGTTGATACTACTTCCAATGACATATAGAACGAGTATATGATGATGAAAGATGGACCGGGGTTCCCATCTATCTACACTAGTGGTAACTCTCCAATAACAAGTGTTGGGTGAACAAATTACAGTTGGGCAATTGATAGTGTGGGGACCCCGGACTAACGGTCCGAAATACCCTGTTCACGATCCCATGATCAGTGTGTCGTGAACACATAACCGAACTGATATCAAATTACACCATCCATTACAAAGCGGAATATGAAAATTACAACATGGTCACATGACCCATACTTACATAATAGCCTCGAAGGGCTAACTAAACATCGAGTAGCATCATCACTTCAAGCAGCAGCAGTACCCAAGTCATCTCGCCATAACCCTACGAGCAACCGACCGGGAAGACGTTCCTAGCTCGCATAGACGTCGCCAACTCCTTCTTCATCTGTCGAATTCCTCCAAGTCTGGCCAAGTAAATAGACGGGGACAAAGCCGTGAGTACATTGGAATTGTACTCGCAAACCATCAAGAAAGGTGCTAACAATGCTAACTAAAAGAGACAAGAGAGGAAGAAGTTTCTCTTGTGGATATAGCATGCCGGCATCTCAAGTGATGCGGACACTTTGGTGGTCCTATGACATCTCTATATCTTTATTGAAGAAGATACTTCAAAAGATAGACTACAATATCTCTATATTTTGAAAGAAGAGGTAGCATTCCGGCATCTCAATTGAAGCGGACGCGATGGAAGTCCTATGACATCTCTATATCTTTATTGAAGAAGATACTTCAAAAAAATAAACTATGACATCTCTACATCTTTATTGAAGAAGAGTTCCTCTACATGAAAACACTAGGAAGGGTCACCCCATTTTGTTTCATTTTCCTCAACCATCTCCACATGGTCGGCACAACATCTTTCCCGTACCCTTCCGATACTTCCAACACACGCATTTCCTTTGGAAATCATTTTCAAAACCAAAACTCGACACAGCTCGGTAACGGCCATCCCAACCGTCCATGACCGCGGACGCGGCTATTCGAATAGATTTGTACTCTGCAGAGTTTGCACACTTTCCCCACCTCTATCCGGATACCTATCGTGTGGGCATCATGCCCGCATAACAACATATGCCACGACGGATACCCGAACATAGCCTTTCGCCCATTCGACTTAGCAAGAGGTCCTACCCTATGGAGTATGTACCTCCCCGGCACCGTGGCAGCTCACCTCCCTTTGAGCGTGGCTCCACCGCCAAGCCAGGAGACCCATAGTGTCTTCCGGACGGGTCAGCCCCGAAGGCCTCCCGTTATACTATTGTCCCAACCATGACAACCCGGACTCGGGGGTAACCGTACCCTTGTATAGTTGTGCGGTGCCTCATGCTAAGAAGAACAAACGTCAAGCTAAGCTCCGTGCCCACGTTGGAGTAGTGTGGTTGCGCGGGTTAATTGTTCCGGCGAATACGAGAGAACCATGTGTCGTTTTTCTCAAAAACCCAAGTCACACACACATTTCCTCTTTCCAACCATCTTTGTCAAGATCCTTTCCTTTCATAAACCATACGCTTGGGTAAGATTGCCTCACCCAAGGTTTTCATAAACATTTACAACAAGGTAAACCTTGAGGGGTTCCCAACCTATAGTTTCATGAGTTGAACTAGTATTGCACTACGGCCGAGATGAGAGTCATCCCGCCATAGATGAGGTATAAAGGGGTAGTGGAGTGGATCATACTTGCTTAAGGTAAGCATGTATTATGACAACACAAGGAGGAATATACTCTCAGATTTGTGGTGCTAACTACACAACTTAGATAGTGGAGTGTCACTATCCAACATATTCTCCAAGATGGTACACGTCATACTCCTCTCAAGTTGAGAATACACCAAGATCATGACATTGATACCTCTATACTACAAAGGGGGTGGGTGTGGTGTAAGTTACTATCTTGAGATGGAACATGCTCAAGTTGAGCATACAAGATCACCAAGTGGAATAGCACGGCCATAATATCATGCATCCCATAACACAAGGACAATGGTGGAGTATCACCACTAGGGAGTACCCCACTTGCAATTGCACACAGATGACATAAATGGAGATAACAACACACATAGAATTCAAGGTGCTTTGGACATCAACAAATGACATCCAACTAGACACCAAACCAGAGATCAAAAAATGGCTTGCCTTGGCTTATTTGTCCCCGGACTTCTTCAGCTCCATCAATATAAGAATCCCAATAACATAAATAAAAATCCTCATCCGATTCCACTTCTTCTTCTTCTCCGGAATTGTTCGCATCTATCGCCGGAAAATATAAAAGGAACACAATCAATCATATTGCATCAACAAAACAAACATGCAACACTCAAAAATCAATAGCTAACCACTTTACTAAGGGCTAATATACAAAAGACTTATAGATACTACAAAACAACTAAAAGAAAACCCCATTTATTTCTCCTATAAATGTTCTAATACTACCCGGTCATGCAAGGGCTCTGAGAGGGGCAAATCCATCTGGTTCGTCCGTTCCACCAGTGCCAATCCCGCTTTTCACTGCAGCCGTCCGATCGGTCATTTTTTTCTCACTTTTTCCGTGTCCCACCGAGCCAATGACGACCGGGGCCAGCTTCGTTTGGGACCCGGCCATCGAGGCAGCCTAGGGTGCTCATTCGCGTCGCCTTCCGTCTCCTACCACGGGAGACGGTGAAAACCTAGATCGGCGTGGAGCCGTGGACGACCCCAATCCTCCCCGCCCCTCTCCTCCCCGATGGCGATCTCCTTCTCCCCCGCGCGGCGACACCGGACGCTCGGGACGGAGCGGCGCGGCGACCAGGCCGGCGCAGTGCCGGGAGGCGCGACGACGGCGGTTCTCGGCAGGAGCCGCCTCCTGAATCTCTCCGTCATGGCGCGAGCGAGCTCCAGATCGAGATCGAGCGGGGGCGGCTGTGAGCGGCCGCGGCGTGCTCCGGCTCAGGGAAGGGGAGGCCGGCGCGAGCTCGGGAAGGGCGGGCGCGGGCGGGCTTGGTTGGGCGCGGCGAGCTCCGGCTCCGTCTCATGGGGCAGGTGGAGCAGCACGACGCCGGGGCTCCAGCTCGTGGAGAAGAGCCGGTAGACAGAGGACGGCGAGCGACGACCGCGGAGGTACGTGATGACCAAGCCAGATCCACCTTCAGGTAAGGCTCGTCGCTCAATTGCCCCCATGGTCCCGTTCAATCCCCTCTCCAAGAGAAATTTCAATCCCCTCTCTATTGTGCATGGTTTTTACTGTACCTTCTTTGGTTGCCGGCGGTGTGTTCCTGCTTTCGCTCATCTGCTCGTCCTCCGCTGCAGGGTGCTTGGCGACGCTGCTGCGCTTCTTCCCCGGCCTTCTCGACTCGCATAGCCTGGTTTGTCTCCCCCTGCTTCTTCTCAGTTATGTACGTTTCCCCTCCCTGCCTTCTACGTGTTTGGTGAAATGCCTGCATGGTGAGTCGTATGTGCTTCTGTCTGTTTCTTGCAGGTTGTTCCGTCCGTGGTGCTGGCCTTGTTCCACTATCTTATCTTTTTGCACGAGCTGGTTGGTCTTCTTTTTTTTAAAAAAAAACTCGGTTGGTCTTCTTCTTGACCTCTATCATTTCCCACTTTTCCTTGTTTCGTGAGATGCCTGCTTCCTAATCAGCAGTAAGCATTTGGTTGTTAATACCTCAAACACGTAAGCATTTTTAGATAGATAGTATGTGTATGTTTTGTTGTAGTAGAAAATACCAGTGCGGAATGATCTCGCATTGCCTTATAGAAAGTTCGTTCTTGTGTTGGCACATTTTGTTCTTGAGTCTTGAGATTAGCATGTTCTGTTCATACAGATTTAATAACAGTTGCACGTCAGCCATATTGAACAAGAAAAAAACACAAATAATTTAAGTTTTCCTTCCTGTTAATTATGTCCTAATTATTTAGGGACCAAGAGTACTTGTTTTCTTGAAGTATCGATAAATTAAAAATAGTTACTGATTAGGCTGAGGAATTCCTTGTAGTTTCTGCTGCTACTTATTATTGTAAGCATGCTTTTATAACTCCTTTTCTCTGATAACACATTTAACTGGACCACTAACAAAGGGGTTTGGGGGTTTGAGTTGCAATTTGATGAGGTAGAGAGCTGAATGTCTTTTCAGATATTTTGGACCCTTGAATTAGTACTGTCGTGAAAAAAGTGATATATTTTCAGATATTTTGGTTCAGCTATATTATGCAGTGTCGCCCCTGTTATATTCCATCACACTTTTTGGTTCAATGCATTTTACTTCATGTAGTTAGTGCTGAGATAAAACTTGGTACTTTTCTCTTCCCTAATCATGTGTGAAAATTTTGCCTCTTTCAATCTACGAGGTAAATTTTGCTTTTTTCCCATAAGGTAGGTTGCCATTTTGTTGAGGTTAACACAAACTGTTTTGTTATTTACATGGAAGTTATTCAAAGCAAATTAAATGGTTTCCTATATGACCACCAAATTATGTTCAGTGGTGTCTGCTTCTGCTATTGATAGGTAAATTTTGCTTTTTCATAAGGTAGGCTGCCATTTTGTTGAGGTCAACACAAACTGTTTTGTTATTTACATGGAAGTTATTCAAAGCAAATTAAATGGTTTCATGTATGACCACCGGAGTATGTTCAGTGTTGTCTGCTTCTGCTATTGATAGGGACATATAGTGGCATGGCCTTCTGTTCGTTTTGTTTGGTGCCTCATGCATTCTCGTTTTAAACACGCAGGTCTCGCCACTTGAGGATTTGCTAGGGCTGAACGGTGTTGTCTTCTCGCTCGCAGCTCCACCCAAGGTTTGTTTCTCCTTATTTAGAGCTCTTGATTTTGGTTAACCTTTTGCTTACCACTGTTTCTGTGTCATAGCCTGTATCCGTGCGTTGTGTCTATGTGTTTACCATTTATTTGCTCCTCAATGTTTTACTACCGTGATCCACTGGATGTGCACTGTTGTTTCCGTTTTTATTACTGTTCATGAGGCCCTCGTTGCATGTTGTGCTCTGCCGGCTTTGTTTGACTTGCGTGAGGTGACGGAGGATGGGTCGGTTCTGACATGAGGTGTACTATAGTGTATGTGCAGAGTGAGTTTCTCCTTAAAATTGCTCGTGCCTATGCGTTCTTGCTGTCGTCATGGTTGGCCCTCGTCCTGCCCGTACAAGAGCATTCAGGGTGGCTTCTGCTTCTAAAGTTCGAACCAGTGCGCCTAGGCGCCATAGAGCCCGGTTTGTGCCACTGCCGGCGCCTGTTGGGTTTGTTTCTGCAGGCCTCCCCAAAAGAAAATGTATGCGCTTCATTGTTTTCTTTTGGGTGCTGGTGGGTTCCTTTTGTTTCAGCTTCTTAATGTTTGTGCGTGCTGTTGCTGGTTCTCCTGTAGGGGATGGTTTCTTCCCTGTTGTTAGTCCAGAGGTTGCTACTAGAAACCGAAAAAGGCGCAAGGTCATACATGATAGGCAGCGTGGGCGCACACCAGGTTGTTGTTTGCTCTTTCCCCGTTACTTGCTTGGTTTAGCTTGCTGTGTGCTATTTTAGTTCTGTGAGATTTTATATGCCCATGTTTGGTACAGATGCTCCATTTACTTCCCCCTTGAAGCCTTTGTGGGTTGGGTTTACAACAGAGGAGGTTGATATCTTAAAAGGTAATAGAAACCTCATGTGGCTTGTGCTGCCTGTGTTTGTTGCTATCATGTTTTTATTTGCTTGGTTCTGAACCGAGAAAACCTGTAGCTGGCTATGCAGATAAGTCTTACTATGGAGGGCCGGACTATCGTTGTGGCCGGTGTAAGGCGAGTTTCTGGTACCAGGAAAGGGTGAAGAGTGCGTCTGCGATCACTGAAAGGCGAGTTGTCTATAACAATTGCTGCAAAGGTGGGAAGGTCTTTATTGCACCTTTCAAGGAGCCGCCGGAGTTCCTGCGTGCCCTCCTTGATTTCGATGGCCCCGTGCGTAGCAAAGCATTTCTTGAGAAAATACGCCAAGTACAATTGCCTGTTCGCTTTCACCTCCATGGGAGCAACCATAGACCGTTCCGTGAACGATGGTGGAGGCCCAACCGTTTTTAAAATTGTGCGTTTTCGCGCACTCGCTAAGCTTCCTGCGATTATTAATAATAGCCTGTTACAAAAGACCATGCTAACTGAATGGTTTGTTGGTAATGCCAATCTAGCCTGTCCTTCCTATTGTTTGGCAGTTTCAAACAGCTAATACTGAGAAAGAACGGTCATTACTTGTTAAAATTTCAGAACTCCAATCTAGGTAAGCACACTGCCTTGCGAGTGATGCCACAAATAATTCCACTAACACATCTTTGCAACAGCTCTGGCATAGTATTTACATGTTCATCTGGTACATAATACTATCATATTTAATCTTGGAGATGTTGATTTTTGGGTTGTCGTCAGATAGTACTGATCTTATTTTTTAGTTAGATGCTCTATTATCTTTATTCTGACCTATACATGCACTGGGAGGATATTTTATTAAGTGACACAGTTTACGGTTTTGGTCACTTAGTGAACAAATTTATTAATTACATTTTTTCCCGCAGAATGATTACTTTTGACTTATGAGCTGATTTCAGCCAAGCTAAAACATGTTCAGGTTGGTACCAATATTTCCTTTAGTTTGTCACGGCATTTTAACACTTGTACCGTTGTACACAGTATTAGCTATCATGTATTTGGTTTTGTTTCTGTCCTCATTAGGAAGGCAATGCTCTGACAGTCAAGAGTTCCAGTAAATGTCTTTTTCAAGCAGTACCCTCTCTATTATGAACTGGAAATTACGTACATGGGCTACCAAGCAGGCCATGTGTTGTCTTGTGCAGCTGCAGAATGTGTTCGGATATCACTTGGTCATTGTTCCTTGCTGGAAGCTAATATCAGGCTGAATTTTCCATCGCATGTACAGAGTTTCAGAATCTACTCTTAGCCATGATCGTTTTTCCTGTATCTCCTTTTCTTTTATGTATATAAGCAACGTGCTTGTTTTTTAAATCTCATTTGTTTTAAAGATAAACACATGTTCAGGGAAGGGTTCTTACGTAATCAAGTGCATTTATTATTATAGTACTAGCCAAAAATCCATCTTGGATTTAGATCGTAGCATTTGCCCTTGTATTTTTTTCAGTGTTGTTACATGCTCTGGTTTTCAAAATTTACAAATATCCAGCGAAAGAAATCGGTCTTGCATCTCGACTTATTGTCTATACACACTTGGTTTCGTGACACATTTCTTTGTGATTTGTGTAGAATATAATTCACAATATTTTTTCTTATGCCAATAAATATACGATAACTCGGACATTTGCGCCAGTCGGCGCAACGAGTATCTATGATGGAGATTTACATAATATATGTTACCAGAGCACATGCACATATGACTTTACTTCGGGCCGTAGCTAAAATTCAGTCGTTTTAAGAGTATTCTATGACATAATGATTTCTATGAACCTCATAACAAATGTATATGCATTTGATCCTAATTGACTTGTTTCTACATCAAATTATTTTTTTAGCTTGGAGAGAGTGTATATCTCCTTTCGTTGTGAGTTAGCTTGGAGAGAGTGTGTGCCTTTCTTTCTCTCCAATCTGTTGTCGCCTTGACTCCCAGTTTCATAATCTAGCATTCCATCTGCATTTCTGAATGTCTCTTGCAGATAGCATAATTGCATCAGCCCAATGAAATCCGTAGAGGAGGGATACATAGTACATATTTAGATATGCAACAATAGGTTTAGCTTCTGTATTAAAATCTATACTAGCAATGTTTGTATTGTTGTATGACCTGCTCTATATGTGGTGGGATTTTGTAATTGCTTATGCTATGTTCATGTATATAATATAAAATTTGAAATTTCATGGTTGATATTTTCTTGATGCTCTGCTTGGGGTGGCGCTGGCCAAGAGAAGGAGCTAATCATTGTTTCTTCCTCATATGATTAGATTTTTGTGCTTGGTGAAGCAGGTAGGGAGCAGACATGCAGATATGGGAGAAGGTGCTCATGGAACTCGATGCCGATGTCAAGGTCAGAATCTACTGCTCCTCACACACTCTTTTTTGGTATTCCTGTCTGAGATGTTTGTCTCTGCGAAAGATCTGTGTGGGTCGTGGGCGGTTGGGGGTTCGATGGCAGTGTTTAGACAGTATAATGCATTATGTCTGCTTCATTTACCTCTGTCCATATATGGTGTCTTGTTATTACTATATTTTACCTTCTTACTTTGTGAGGAAGCCCTTCCACCCACACCATCTGATTCATATGGATTGTTTTCTTCACAGTTGCAGTAGTGCAAGCCATACCCTGGATTGGGCGTAGGTGTTTTGACGCCATGAGATGGCATTGCTTATCGATGAGGCGAGCAGCCAACATTTTTGTGACATACGAGCAACACACCTTGGCTTGATTGGAGCTCACCGAGCATGCAAATGTGGTATGAGGTGATTTTCCATTTCTCTGAATTTACTTAACGTGGATCTTTATTTCATGTACATATATAGTAATAAAAGCACACTACCGAGGTCTTTGTTGCTTATAATGTTTGACAATGAATAGCAATGAGGTTTAAGTGAGAGTGAATCTCTCCTTGAACAGACTGTAAGTGTTTCATCCTTCCTTATACATGGTACATAAATATGGTGTTAACCTTCTTAGGAAAACAGAGAAGGTCATGATCTTTCGTTATTTTTCCTCACAAATATGCTTCCTTGAACACAGCTTCCTTCATTGCTTGTGTTTTCTTTCGCATTAAAAGTAACCTGTCACATTTGAGTAATTAATATGGTCAGTAGTAACTTTGTACTCCAGCATTTGCTTCCATCGACTATGAGCTTCTGCGTTATCTTCTAAATTCACCTATCGATGTTTTGTTGGCTGAAACTTCTAAATTCTTTTGCAGGCAAAGCAATAGCTCATTTTATCTATGGCGACCTTGGCACCGAATTAACATGTGCCAAGCCAAATGGCTTCTTGCATTTAGTTACCAGTTTGATGGACCTTTATACACATGGAAAAAATAGGTGCTATTCTACCAACAATATTTCGGTGTATGACCTTTATCCTGTTTTTAGGTATTTCAGTTTGATCATATACCGCAGGGCACTGATTTTGTTGCTTACTTGTTAATGTTGATTTTTAATATTCAACAAGTATGTACTCCTGTTTATTGTACTCGCACTCTTTAATTTTCTTCTTGATCAGCTTTAAGATTGGAATTCATTTGTCGGAGGCATCCATTTGATCGAACCATGTTATTATTCAGGTACATCTAGGTTGATACGTTCACTCCTGCAACCGAGAGAGGGGTTCCAGTCACAAAGACTGTTAGCCGCATCCCCCTGCAGGATATTCTTGCTCGTGTGGTTGGCGATGTTCCTATAATGAGCAATCACCATGTAGTCGATTTTACAGACGCTGGCAACAAGGTGAATGAACAGGTGGGTTTTAGTGCCCATCTCAGTAGAGAATTTGCTTACCAAATTATGATGTTGTTTCTAACTTTTCAGTTTTATCGTTGATATTGTTGATTAAAGGAGGCCCCCTCCCCACACACACACATAATCTCGACTTTCGCCTGTAGTCAACAGTTACAAAGTGCAAATTTTGATTTATTTTGCAGGTTCATCCATAAGGTAATGATTTAAAGGTTCATCTGTCAGATATAATATGAGTCATTTGTTTCATAGATTATAGTACTTACTGTATCTGATTCCTGCAGGTTCATGGAGATCATCTGATGGATATTCTCATAGCTCTGGAAATGGACATCATCGATCACATCCATAAGGTAATTATTTAAAGGCCAAATCTCTCAAGCTTGGTCATTTTTTAGTATGCGCTTTCAAGGCATAGACACATAGTTCTGAGTTTTAGATCGAAACGAGATTGAAAGTGTATTTTTGGTACTTTCGAAGTGTGGTTCATGGGTGATACGTATTTTGTGTTCGCCTGATTCTTAGATTGGGGTGTCTGTGGGAGTCATTTATTTCCAATGGAATGAAAATCTGATATGATATATATCTTGGTAGTTACACATGCTACCCCCTTGCTTTGGTCCTGGTAATAACTCATGCTTAGCTTAGTTTTATCCTCTTATTACCTATTTATGGTAGGTACGGTGAATAGATCAAAAAATTGCTCGATGGAAGCCTAAGGCATGCTTGATTCGTGCTTATGTGATGGTCTGTTTCACTTCACCTCGCCTTCCATCTACTATTGATATAGCAGATGCATATAACTATGTCAACTTAAATTATCTGCTTGTGTTAATTGAAAAAAGGTCCTAGGCAATTTTATGTTCCCTGCTTGGATTTTCAATGCAAACTTGTTGGTAGTTTGCTGGTTCTCGCTTGTCCGAAAATTCAAAGCACTCCATAAATGCATTTAAGTTTTTTGTGTAAGAGTTACAAATTCAAAGCACTCCATATTGCGATTGATCTGTAAGAGTTACGAGAGTTACACATGGCTACTCTAATCAATCTTCAGGGTTACATATATGTTTTAGAGTTTTTTATGTGTTCATGGAATAGATTTCTTGGCTTCTTATGCATTGAAATAACAGTGAACCTCTTGCTCCATGATACTGGCTTTCACGATTTGTATGTATTGTTATGCACCGGAGTGCAGCGGTGGATATATGTTCGTAGACTATTGTGTTCTGATGGTGAACTCTTGCGAGTGAATATTGCGGCCTTGATATATCATCAGCTTCTACTTTATGTGAATTGCTTTATAATTTTTTTACTCCAGGCCTCTAACCCTCCCACCAGAAAATGACTAGCCCAACCACATCACTTGGGATTGCGTGAACCTTTGAATTGCCCCTACCTCTAATTCTTTGACCCTTCTGACAGGTTTGTATCAACAACGGGTACCAATCTTTTTTTCAACATTTTGATTTTCCTCGCATGTAAAGTGCTATGCATGTTAGTTAGGCATAAATTAGATGGGTTCTACTATTTAGTTCTTATTTTTGCACTAGGTTTCAGTGTTCCCAGTAAGTTTCAGTGCTTGATTTCCATTCATATTTGGTCGTTTCTCTATAAGTACAAATTTGGAAATTTTGTTAGTTTCATATACTCCCTGTAAAAAGCATAAAGTTGTTATGCCACCTGGTATTTCTTTTGTCATTAGCACTTTAGCAGTCATATGACCAGTATCTTCGCCGACAACGACCTGCATTGTGTCAATAAAATGAGACAAATGCAAGGAATTTCCATAGTTGGTTTAGAGGTCTTTCGTATACGTGGTACTTTTATTTTCTTATTATCTTTGTAATTATTACTTGTGACAAGTTGAACACATGCCTATGTAGTATATTCAAATGGACATTTAATTCAGATTCATGAGAAGTGAAATTGCATTTTTATGATGCTAACATTATGAAGTTACCTTACCTTAATCTGGAAATTGTACATTTTTTTCTAATGCTATTGATGGCTGGCTTTCTCGCAGATTGAGATTGCATTATCGTTATTTGTGAAGTACATTTCTTTAAGTGTGTTAGGAATCTTAAATGACAATATTTTGTCTTAGAATTCTATTTTTTAATCTGTTATGTCCTCTCGCAAGTGTTAGGTAATCTTGGGGCGAGAAGCAGATGTCGTGGATCGATGTGGCGGATGGTGTGGATGGCCGCGACGAGTACTTGGTAGATTAGATGTGGTGGAGGGAATTGAGTGATGTGTGGCAGATCAAGGCGGAGGGTAGGGAGATAGATTAAGACGAAAATCACAATGGGGATGGGTGGTATAGCTGAGAATAGTGGTGAAAATTATTTATGTGGGGCAAACATTTGTAATAGTTTATGGTCCTGTGGTATCGGTTAAGGGACTCAAAATCTGGAAACCGACTTTTTCTGTCTTGCTAATGTAGATTTTTTTAAAATTAGTAATTGTTCTTTTACGCTTCTTTTATGATGCTACTCCTTTTGGTACAACAACCATAATTTGGCGGGAGCTTATACAAATTATCAAAAGCTGAAAAAATAGTGTGAAATTTTACTAAATTGTCATACCTTATTGCATCACCTTGATGAATTGGGTATCTTATTAAAACCGTTTTTGAACTAATTCACAATGTTAAAGTAAGCTAAAACGTATGGTTTAAGTTCTGAATTAATTTTACCTTGCGCGATAGCGCAACGGGTCATCTAGTTTACCTAGTGAAGGTATGAGAGTGCCACGACTTAGCAATTGCCTCTCTAGGTATCACCATGGCACAACTAAGTATCCCCTGGTAGATAACATCATAAAGAGGAAAGAGCATTAGTTTGGCATCGCAAACATTCACAATACATTTTCAAACATTTTTGGAAAAGTAGAAAACAGTTTTCCTAACATAATTTGTTCCCATAACACTACAACCAAAATAGGAAGCAAACCATAATCCACATCATTTGAAAACTCAAGCTAAACAAAAGAGATAATGTTAAGTTGCAGAGGTTTTGCTTTGCAAGCATAAAACAATGGTTGCCCATCTCTACCAAAAAGAGTTGGTCACGGGTTTTAAATAAACCGAAAGGTTTTGCTTCAACAATGCATGTCACACATAAACATTACTAACAGTAACAAATATGTATGAACAGAGACTAATAATATTTTTCCTATATAGCCAGTACTAATACAAGACTAACCCAATTGGAATCACCCAAAAATATTAAACCTACAATTTTAGGAATTTCTTTGAATCTGATTGTACAGAAAACAAGATCTGTAAGCCATAAATCGTAGAAAAATCCTAAAAATATGAGGCCACTGGCATTTGAAAGGTATTTAAACATAGATGCATACACAATTGGATTTGGGTTCAAATTGTTTCTGAAACTCTCACAAATGGATTGACAAGATTACTGCATGTCTATACCATTTGCTTTACCTCTGGAGTTACAGAATAGATAAAGGTTTGAAACTTGTTTGAGATGATTAAGAAAACATTCGGTAATCCTACATAAGTGGAATCACTCAATTAGGTTCAAAAATGGATTTTCGATGAATTAAGAGCTAACAGCCATGTCTGCAGAACATACAGAACAAGTTTAATTCATCAAAAATCATACACAAAGCATAAAAATATGAGGTCTGCTGCATCTGAAAGGTATTGAATAGGTGGTTCTTACCCAGTTGGTTTCATTCAAAAATTCGTCTCCAAGCTCCTGGTTTAATTCTACAAAGTCAGATCTGACCAGATCTTGATTTGTGAACCATTTCAGTTTCAGGAGGTCAATCGAAGTGAAACCACCGCCTAAATGAAGGTATTGTAGAGGGCTTTCACCCACAGTTTGATTTGCTCAAAAAGGTTTTGTAAAACGGGAGAAATCTAACAAACAGTTATTCTGCATGTTTGCAGAACTTTATTTACCATGCAAAATCCGTAACTAATTTGAGGATGAGACCAACTCCAAGTTGTAGATCTTTTCAAAACCTATCTTCAGAACTTTGAACCACTCGATTTGGATCTGCACACGAGATTTGGCGGATTTTACAAGATCGTACCAGAATCTGAAACAGCAAGACAGCAGAAATTACAGCAAGTTTTTGGACGAACTTTGCTCAAGAACTTCAGATCTGAGGATTGCTCAATCTTCTCCATGCTTGGACCAACATGCACCTGCATCAAGATCCAATCTTATCAATGGAGGAAGAAGAAGAGGAGATTAAACCATCTAGGGTTGGGGAGAAGATGGAGAGGGAGGCTCTCATGGTGAGGGGAAGCTTGAGGAAGGAGGGGAGCTCCATCTTGGTGGCTTTCCATGGCCATGGCCGGCCATGGAGCTAAGGAGGAGCAGCAGCTCGTGGGGAGGAAGGGGGAGGAAGGTATGAGGGAGTGGAGTGTGAAAGAAATGAGCCAAGGGGAGTGGAGGTGGCCGGCCAAGCTCTTATATAGAGGGAGGATGGTGGCTGCCTCCATTTTGATTGGCTAAGGTGGGTGGCTGCCCATTTATTTGTTGGGGTAGTTGGGAGGCAAGGCTTGCAAGAGAAGGAAATGAAGAGGAGGGGCTGGCCGAATTTCAAGTCATGGCCGGCTCCTTTCTTGTCATGAGCAAGAGAGAAATGTGAGAGAGATACACAACATTCATGTGAGTAGTTCAAGGCATGATGTTGAGAAGATAATGTCAATGAGTGACTTTGATAATGATAAAAATAGGAGTAGATACATATAGATAAAAAAAGAGTATGAAGGTGACATGTGCCATGAGAATAATCTCCACCACTTTGGTTGAGACCAACTTATGATGAAGATGATTCCCAAGGTATAGTTGATGAATAAAAGTTTTTATTAGAATTCAAAATTGAAGGATTGGGGTTGGCCACATGCAACAATGCATGAGCATGCCAAGGTAGATGGGATGGTGATGGTGGTTTAGTCAATGATAGAGCAAGGTTAAGAGAGAAGGTGAGTGAAATATCCATATACTCACAAGGATGAATATATTGACATAACTCATCAATTTATGAGATCAAGGTGATGATGGAAGAGAATATAAAGTATTTGAAACACCTCAATTGTCTAGGGACAATTGGGAATGAACTCAAGTGGAATGGAATTTGAAAATGTTGAGAGAACTAGTTGAAACATAGGAGTTCAAAATGTTCTACTTACTTTCTCAAGTGAAGTAGAGTTTTTCTCAAATCTAAAGCAAACAAGAAATGGTATAGGTACCATAAACAAGCCTTTTGTTAAAAAGAAGGCAAAATAGAAAATAATTGTTTTAGAAATCAGTACTAGGTAGAAATGGGATGAGAAAACAAAACCCATTTCAGTTCCTTGTTTTCCTTGAAGAAATATGTAACAACCCAACTTTTTGTGCATTGTTTTAATCCTTGAAGTGCAAAATTTTGGGCCAACAAAAACTTTTTTTTTTCTTCTGTTTCTCAAAGTTGCATGCATATAGTTCATCATGCTCATGCATTGTAGAGATTGTGTGTTAATTGCTTGTGAATGTTGTGTTGTGTGTGGATCCTTAAAACCCTAAACCTACCTATTAATTTTGAGAATTCCTTTTTTTTTATTAGGGAGCAAATAGATTTCCCACATAACCCTTGAGCATGTGATTATGCTCACATAAGATCTTCTAAGATCTAGTTCTTTCCAATTTTTCTCCTCCCTATCTATTTCTTCTTCTATCCATTTTCAAATCAGAAAAACTCTCCTAGCAAGAGGACCATTGACTCATCACCTTGTGTACCCAGGGTTGACTTGAATCATTTCTATGTGATCACCCCAATTCATTTTCAAAATTGGGGATTAAATGAGAGGGGTCATGCCGGCTATGATCTTTCCCTCTCCCTTGATCTTTCTTTTCACTATTCCTCCACACCATCTCACACTCTTGTGCATGTGATCATGCTCCCATATGATCTTCCAAGATCAAGATTTTCTCAACCACCTCTCTCACATATCTATGTCTCCTTTTCTTAACTTTTCAAATATGAAAATTCTACAAGCAAGGGGACCCTTGACCCATCACTTGGTTGACCAAGTATGTCTTAGATCACCTCTATGTGGCTAATTAAATCAAATTCGAAATTTAAAAAAAATGGGGATTGGCCATGCCGGCCATAGGCAATTTCCCTCTCCCTTGATCAATTCATCCACTCCATCTCCTCACCCTCTCTCACACACGACCAGGGGCACCTCAAGCACTCTCCAAGCACCCCTCCCGAAGCCCAGCTCGAGCACCCTACCTCCTTATCTTGCACACTCACATAGGGACCCGTGCATGGAGAGATTTTGGAGATCTCCATCTCTCCTTCCTCTTGGCCTCGATCTGCTTGTCCTGAGGGACGTTGCCCTGCACCCTCTCCCTTCCTGACCCCGCACGCACGTCTCCCTCGACCTCCCTCTCTCTGACCCGCCGTGGCGACCCCCTATGGCCGGCAGGCACGTCTGCCTCGACCCGGCCACGTCGCCCACCTCACCTCCCTCCTCTGGTAGCCCAGGACGCGCCAAACGCACGCGCACGACACCACACTCCTCGGAGACGCACTCGCGACGCCACCCTTGACCCACCGACGCTGCACAGACGACGCCACGCCGCCCTGTCCTTTCGTCGAACGCCTGGCAGGCTGCCCGCCCCGTCGCGTCTCTCCTCTCTGTCGCACAGCGCGACGCGCGCGTCCCTCCAAACTGTGGCACCGCCTCGCAGACTCGCCCCAGCACCGCCCCTCTCGGCCAACCGTCTGCTGCCGCCCTTCTCCCCGTCGGTGCACGGACCTGGTGCACGGTGCACCGGCCGTCGCCCTTTAAATATCACGCCGCACCCTTCCTTCCCTCATTTCTTCGCCACATCCTCCACAGAACACCACGCTCTCCCCTCTCGGAGCGGAGAGGAGCTCTGCTCCTCCTTGCTGTCCGCGAGCGTGCGACATCCGGCGAGCGTCGGTGGAGGTTGCCATCGCGGGACTCCCCCATTTCCTTTCCCACTTGATTCCCTGGAAGCCCTTTGCTTTTCCCGTACTGACACGCCCGTCGTTTTCGCCCAGGAACGCTGGTAGCCGCCGCCCCGACGAGCAGCAGGTTCCGCCGTCGCCGCCGTACGTCGGAGGATCGTGCTGTTTTCGTCGCCGCCACCACCCCTCGGTAGCCCGTGATCCGCCGCACCCAACGCGCCCCACCTCGCCGACGACAGCGCCCCGAGGTGAGCACGCCGTCCTTCGCCACTTCTCTGTGCGCCGCTAGGGTTAGCTGCGCGGCGCGTCGCGTCGAGGACGACGGTGCATGCACCGTTGGATTTAATCCAACGGGTGCATGCGCAAGCCGCCGGGCCCCGCGCGCCAGCATGGCCGCCAGCTCCTCTCCCCCGTTCAAATTCCCTCTCCCGCGCTGCGCCGCCGCGCCTGGGCCGAAACTGGCCAAGCCCAGCGAGCCCCAGCCCATTTTCCTTTTTCTTTCTCTCCCCATTTAATCTGCCAGTAAACCTTTGTCTCGTTTTTGAAATTCCATAAATTCATCCATAACCAAATGAGTTGGTTCAAAGTTCTAAATGCTCACAAATGAAATCTCTACCACAAATAATTACATGCATGTCATTTTGTGCTGTGAATATGTGCTGAAAAATATAAACCTAAAAAGTGTCTGATTGTGTAATTTATTTATTGTGTGATATTTATGCAACCTTTCTGCATGAGGTCAATTTGGTTGTGCAGTGTATGTAGATAGCTTCATTTTGGCACTAGTCCCACATGCAGGAGCTTCCTGTATTTAAACTGTTTTAGAAAACAAGATCTGTCCAGAGGGAGAGTAAATGATTTTTAATTTGAAAAATAATAATGATTTTGAAACAAAACCAAGTTATACTGGTAGATATACCTATAGGCTAATTTTGTGCCAAAGGAAATATTTTTAAGAGTTATAGTTTAATTCCAAGAATTTAATTACTGAAACAGTATACCTTTTCAATGTTTGATTTTTGTAAAATCATTCACAAATCAGAAAAATACAAATCCAGTGGGGTTAGTTCACATTTGTTCTTAGCTATCCAGGGGTATGCTTTGTTTTGGTTGGAGATGCTCTGGTTAGTGTTGGTTTAAGTTTTGGAGTGCTCTGGTTTCTGTCTTGATTGAATTGTTTAGGACAGTAGAAATTTTATTTGCATATGATTCTTGTGCAGGTGTGTTCTACATATCAATAGATTTCTGTAGGTATGCTGCATGCATTTTTGTGACTTCCAGAAAGATTTAGGTCATTTAATTGGTTCTTAAGTCAATTCTGGAATTGCAAAAATCATATCTTTTGTTTTAAAAATCAAAAATGGGTGAAACCACTTTCAGTAGTTTGCATTTGTCAACCTCTACCTACTGTGATTTTATCAGATTTTTGTGTGCATTATTCTGGAGATAGTTTGTTGATTTGTATGGTGTGTTTCTTTTATTTGTGCGACGATAGATTCGAACGCCGCCGGAGACGAAGGAGGAGGTGACTTTGGGGGATTTGAAGAAGAAGACCAGGGACACTTTGCTGAGCAAGGCAAGCCACCTCTTGATGCATCTCTGATCCTATATATCTTGTTCTTGCATTATTACAAGTTTTACAAAAAGTGCATGTCTTCTATATTTATTTTGTCGGTGGTTAGTGCCACCCGGAGATTTATTAATCCACCATTAGGGTGCAGCCCTCGTTGATACCTACTGAACACCTCTCTATTAGTGACCTGGTGCTTATCACCTTGTCATCCTTGTCGCCATTTTTCGAAGAAGAAATTGGACTATAGGTTGGGAGCCCTGGAAAGATGGATGCGAAAAAGGTTTTTCTGAAAAGAAGTTTTTCGAAAACCTTGGAATGGGGTAGCCCTGCCCAAGTGTGGTTTTTGGTGAAACACAAAAAGGTTTTATGAAAGATATTGCTGGAGACAAATGGAGATGAAAAATGGTTTGTTTTGAAAAACTTTGGTGACCATAGTACGAAACCGGACCTAGCCAGTACAACCACATTACCCTTTAGTGGGACGGGGCGTAGTGTAGTAGTTTGTCTCGCCTTAGTTTGGGTCCTGCAAATGTAAGGGGTAGTCCGATCATGGACACCTATCGACCGTGGCCTTCCCGACGAACCGGGAACGTCTTTCCATTGCGTATCGATGGCAGGGGTACAACCTATGAGCTCCCATTGAATAATGCCCCGCAGTTGGTCGCGGCATTCCGGAGGGTCGAGCTGGTCGGGGAATTTGCTACTCCTGGGTAAACGACCCCTCGGACTCTGGTGTTGGGAGGTACAACTCTAGGCGGCATGTCTTAGGCTAAGGCGAGCAGGCGAAAAACTACGATCGGGTATTTGTCGTGGCATATGTTATTATGCAGGGATGACGCCCACACGAGGAGTATTCGGATCTTGTGGGGAAAGTGTACAACCTCTCGCAGAGTGTAAATCTATTCGAATAGCCGTGTCCGCGGTTATGGACATGGGAATGGCGGTACGTGGCATTAGAGGAAAGTGTTGTTTTCTCCAAACTGTTTTCGAAAGTGATTATTTCGGGAAGTTTATACCAGTGGGCTGGTGAAAAAGTACCTGCGAGGTACGGTGGAAAGTTGGAAAGGAAATGGCCATATGAGATGGCTGAAATTAAATTGGGTCACCCTTACCTATTAGTCTGCAAATGAAATGGTTTACCAAAAAGTTTTCAACAAAGTTATGGAAATGTCTTATTCTCGAGAGGAACCACCTCTCGCTCCTTGTCGCCCTAGATAGTGCCTTTCCCTTGCTACGCCATATTGCATATCCTTTATTTCTCTCTAAGGTGGTTTGCGAGTACATTCAAAAGTACTCACCGGCATTGTTGTCCTGGTTATCTACTTGACCAGACTTTGAAGAAGAGTACTTCGAAGAAGAGGAGTACGACGCCGAAGACGCGAACTAGGACGCTCTCCCGCCAGCCGCCCGTAGGGTAAAGGCCCGACTTGGGTTCCACCGCTTTTGGAGTCAAGTTGTTTCCGCCGCTGTTTGGTGAACTACGGCCTTGATGGCCTATGATGTAAGACTTCGTATTACTTAAATTCGGTACTGTAATGGATGATGTAATCTGGTATCAGTTCGGTTATGTATTCACGATGGAATGATCTTGGGATCGTGAAATTGAATGCATAACTGGAGTTCTGGACTGGTAAGTCCGGGGCCCCACAGAGCTGGTATCAGAGCCATCCTGACTGTAGGAGACCTTAGTTAGCATGGGCGTTAGAAATAGAACAAAAATTATTTTCTTAAACAAAAAGGTTGACTAAATGCTGAAAATGCTTAAGTCCCTTACCTCCTTCTATTTTCCGAAACTTTACTTGCATTACTGTTTTATTATGCTTAAAATTTTGCACACTCGTGGTCACTAACTTAATCTACTTTAAAATTTGTGTAGATGCCGATCGAGTACACGCACGTCCGTCAGGTTGGAGTGAGGCCGCCCCTCTACTTCTTCGAGCGGGCCTTAGCCGACCTGGCTATTCGCTGCGGACGTATGGTGCCCGAGATTAAGGGCGTCCGTACTGAGAGGTCCGCAGACTCGGAGATGGCCTCGGCTGGTCACCCGCGTCGTCGGGGAGCGGGATTTCCCCGCTATCGAGGAGTTCACCATCGACGTGATGGAGCGCACGTGGCTCGACGGGATGATTCGAGTCTCTCGAGAGGCACTTGCACGCCTTGCCTTTCTTCACCCGGAGGTTGTCGCCGACACCGGTTACCGGCACCTTGGCCGCCGCGACCTCGCGGGCCAGCCCGTGGCCGGCGCCCGCACGCCGACACCGCACACCAGCTGCACCACATGGAGTACCTGCTTCACCACACTCAGACTCAGCAGGACCGCGCCCGTGAGAGGTGCGATCTGCAGGAGGATGAGATTGCTACACTTCGCGCTCAGCTTGCTGCTACACAGGCTGACCTTGCCAGTGAGCGCAAGCCGAGGGTTGCCGCACGCCGGAGGGTTACTCGCCCGAAGGCGAAGGTGACTCGCCTGGAGGCCCCGACCGCACGTATGGAGGCCACTATTGAGGAGCTTGAGGACGACGGTGAGGACCTCCGCAAGGAGAACGAGGCTCTCCTTAGTGACGACGACGACTACGAGGACGAGGACTTCGATATGGAGCCTGATACTGAGGATGAGGCCTTCATCAACGATGAAGATGAGGAGCCCGAGCCACTGATGTCCGAGGAGGACCCCGAGGAGCCAGCCTTTGTTGAGGAGGACGCCCCACCTGCACCTGAGGTTCCCGTCGTGGACCTCGACGACTTCTAGAGCACCACCTTGGACTCGCACCACCTTACCGTAGGGCGATGAGATAGGCCCCCTTTTGCGATGCGAGTAGACTTGTGATGATGGTTCTATGAAACCATTCTTTTGGCTGTGTTGTATGAGACTTATGTGTGATGATGTATGCTACATTGTGCCATCGGCACCCTCGCTATGCTATGCTATCATTTGCCTACTTTGCATTTGTTGCGCCCGTTTTAGAATTTCCGTTTTTATTTGCAATCCCTCCCCTTTTAAGTGGCTGCCCATCTACTTGTTCCTATTTGTAAATCTGAATCCACCCTTCTTCGAGATGGTGGAAACCCGTAGAGGAGACCACAAGCGGGGCAAACCGAGACCCCCTCCACCTCCACCTCCCGACCCTACCATGGCTCAACTCCCGCGTATGATGATGGAAGACCGTGAGGCAGCCCGTGCGGAGCGTCAAGCTAATCTTGCTACTCTTCAAGCACCTCACTCAGCTTGCTACCGGTAACGCCAACAACAATAATGGCGGGGATGGAAATGGAGACCCCCGCTCCAAGCTGAAGGATTTTCAAAGCACCAACCCACCCGTCTTCTCCAAGTGCACCGAACCCCTCGACGCCGATGATTGGCTTC
>NC_061514.1:218649005-218665673 GCF_022539505.1 Lolium rigidum
TGAAATACAATTCTGTTGCAATACTTGTTTTTACTATTTTCTCTGCAAACAATCATCTTCCACACAATACGGTTAATCCTTTGTTACGGCAAGCCGGTGAGATTGACAACCTCACTTGTTTCGTTGGGGCAAAGTACTTTGGTTGTGTTGTGCGGGTTCCACGTTGGCGCCGGAATCTCCGGTGTTGCGCCGCACTACATCCCGCCGCCATCAACCTTCAACGTGCTTCTTGGCTCCTCCTGGTTCGATAAACCTTGGTTTCTTTCTGAGGGAAAACTTGCTGCTGTGCGCATCATACCTTCCTCTTGGGGTTGCCCAACGAACGTGTGAAATACACGCCATCAGTGCACTAGTGACAAGCATTAAACACAACAAGATTGCAGCAACAATAACTTCACAAACTTTATAGATAGACTAATCATAATGTAACAATCCATCGGATCCCAACAAACACAACACCGATTACATCAGATGAATCTCAATCATGTGAGGCAGCTCATGAGATCATTGTATTGAAGTACATGGGAGAGAGAGTACCAACTAGCTACAGCTAGAACCCGTAGTCCATGGGGCAACTACTCACGGAGCATGATGGAGGCGGTGGCGTTGATGGAGATGGCTTCCGGAGGCACTTCCCCGTCCCGGCGGCGTGCCAGAACAGAGATTCTGTCTCCCGAATTGGAGTTTCGCGATGGCGGCGGCGCCCCTGGAGTCTTTCTAGAGTTTCGTCAATTGGTATCGCGTTTTTAGGTCGCATGGGCTTATATAGGCGAAGAGGCGGCGCGGGAGGGGCACCAGGGCGCCCTCCCCACCTGGTGGCGCGGCCAGGCATGGGCCCGCGCCCAGGTGTGGTGTGGTGGCCCCCTGGCCCGCCTCCGACTCTCCTTCGGTGTTCTGGAACCTTCCGGGAAAAATAAGATATTTGGTCTTCGTTTCGTCGAATTCTGAGAATATTGCCCGAACAGCCTTTACGGAACCAAAAACAACGAGAAAACAGAGACCGGCACTTCGGCATCTTGTTAATAGGTTAATTCCGGAAAATGCATGAAATCATCATAAAGTGTGAGCAAAACATGTAGGTATTGTCATAAAACTAGCATGGAACATCAGAAATTATAGATACGTTGGAGACGTATCAGACACTCACATGCTCTCTCTCTCTCTGGTAAAATTCAACGTGCCAGACCTTGTCACTCACTCTCCCCTCACTCGCCTGCACGCGCTGGACACGGTGGTCGACGAGTTGGTGCACCACACGCGCCAGAACACGCGACGCCCAGACACGCCCAGGCGTGCCATGCCACGCCAGAGCGTGCACGGCGAGCGCCACATACGCGCACGGGCATGACGTCGCCCGACCAACTCCGTTGACCCCTTTGCTCTCTCTCTACGCCACCAGCACCGCCACGACACCAGCAACGCCATAGACACGTCCACTGGCCCGCGGGAACCCTGTACACGACGCAATGGTCGATGCCATCCGCCGCAGTACTGCGCGCCTCCGTCACGCGCCCGTCCTCATCTCCGCCTCGTTTTCACCGCGATCAAGCCCTGTGTCACCACCAGGACCACGCCAACCCCTCTGCATCATCGCCAGTCCACCAGCTCCCCTGTAGCGACATCGCCATGACCACCACCTCCGCAGCACCTCGGCCTCGCCTCGCCGCTATAAAAGGAGGGCTCCCCGCTCCAAATCAACCACACCAACAGCTTCCCCTCTCCTCTCTCGCCCTCCTTGACCTCTCTCTGCTTGACATTGCCCACCGTAGACCACCAATTGCCTCATCGCTGCCCGTGCTCCGCCGCAGAAGCTCGCTGGAGATAGACGCCATCCCCGGAGACGCCACTGCTACCAGGAGGTCCGCCGTCTTCGACAACGTCGCCGCAGCCCATCACCGACGATCGCTGCGCCGCCGGTGAGCCGTCGACCCCCTCCCCTCGCCGCGCCAGAGCTCCCCTCTCGCTGTCGACGACGATGAACGTGATCCGTTGGATCATGTTCTAATCGTGCGGCGTGGATTAGAACAAACCGGTTCGCGTTTGATGAGTGACTGACGGGTGGAGCGCACCCTGTCAGGCAGCCCACGCGTGCTGGACGCGTGGTGGGCTGGCCTTTGCGTTTTTAAACGGATTAGGCCCAGTTTCGTTTCCCGCCAGCCCACTTAATTCAAATTCGACTTTTCAGTTATTTCCAATATAGCTTACTGGTTCCATGTTCAAAATTGAATAGTTTCAAATCCACTGGGCCAAATTTGATGAATTTGGTATTGTTGGGAAGCTTATGAAAAGCTCTATCCAACCCCACTGGTCTCACCCTTAGTTTCGTTGTAGAATTAATGTGACAAAAATAACAAGGCAGAGACTTTTGTAACTTCAAACAATTATTAAAAATCAACCCTAAGTGATTTTGAGTTGATTCCAACTCTCATAAATCACATTTCACATACTCTACATGTTTATATAAAAACATCACATAGTTGTTTGTATGATCATGGACTATAGCAAGAGAATGGCTATGTAGCTATTTCTAGTCCATTTAAATTTATCCAAAATTATTTTTTAATTAGTATGAGAGGTTTCCTCTCATTTAAATCATGGTCCTAAGCAATTCAAAGTGAGGTGTTGACTTGGTCTATATAATATCATAATGGATTACTTAGAGACATTAAATTGTTGTAAGATTAAGATTTAAATTGTATGAGGTTAGTACCTCATTTAAATCATTTTTCCCAAATAATAGATATGAGGTGTTGACCTTGATCAACATAAATTCATACCTTATTATTATTTGAGGAAATTAAATTGTAAAAAGATTTAATGAGAGGAAATTATTTCTCTCTTACAAGTTTTCCTAACACACAAGCCAACCCCTTTTAATTAGGGTTATGATGAATGAATAGCTTGTGTGAACCAGGTGTGTGATTAGTATAGCCTGAAGACTTGCTTGGTGATTGTATACTTCGTATTCGATTTTAGATGCTAATACCGAGGAGTACCAGGAGGAGGAGGTCTACTTCCAGGAAGAAGAAGACCACTTTGATCAGTACACCAACCAAGGCAAGCTAATATTCTTGCAAGCTACCTTAGTGCAAAGCTCTCCTTGAGCAAGGCACCATTGCCCTATTAACTTATGTTTCACTTTACAAATCCCAGTTTTATCTCTCAAAGCTTTACTTTGCTTTACAAGATTACTTGTATAGTTAACTTGAGTCTAGTTGTGAAGTAGTACAAGAGTATCAAAGTTAGCCTAGAAAGCTACAAGCTAGTTAGCACCCCTCATGCTTAGTTGCTAGTGCTAAATTAAAAATGACTACTCTAGTTGGGAACTTGTGAAACTTTTGAATTATGAAAACCTTGGAATGATGAGTCATTCTATTGAGAGATTTTGAAGGTGAATATGACTTGAAGGATATGGTGTTTTTGATGAAAACTGATGATTGGGTTCGGATGCGATACCATTCCAATTCTTAAGTACCCCCACAATACCTGATTATGGGTAAGGCTTTAGCTGGAAATTTATGTGTCTTAGTATGGGTTCCCTCTGAACAAGCGTCATAGAGGTTATGCCGAGGCTGCCTCCGTTGAAAGTGAAATGACGTGAAATAAGGTGAATGTACGACCCAAGCCCTGTGCAGTTCCCGGGATAACAGTTGGCTATCACCGGGAGGCCAAGCTCATGGGGAGAGGTGCCTATACTAGGGTGTGTAAGTGAAAGGTTAATGGTTGATGATCCGCATACTGAGTTATGATTATTCAGGGTTATCCCTGACGGATGTATTCAAATGTTGTGGCACAAGTGTGCAACCTCTGCAGAGTGTAAACCTATTCGAATAGCCGCATCCGCGGTCATGGACAGTTGGAAAGGCCATACTGTTCCGTCATCACAACTTTTACAAAAGGGTGACTTGTGGTTTGAATTGGAAAGGTGGCTTTGTTTTGAATCACAACAGAGTTGTGGGAATGACACTAATATTCCCACTTGAGTTAGTTAGCATATGAGGAGTCTTTTACTAAAGTGTTTATGAACTAAAATTGGCTTTATGCAAATAACCTAGAGCTTAGCATACTTTCCCTCAAATTGTTAGTGCTTACACTGGTATTAGTTTGCGAGTACTTGAAAGTACTCACGGCTGTGTCCCTAGCTATTCAAATGGCCAGACTATGAAGCTGAACAGCAGTATGAAGATGACGGCCAACAGGACGTCTACGACAACTAGGAGCTTCTCCGACGTCAAGCGTTGCACTGTGGAATAGATAGTCCACTACTACTTCGCTTCCGCTACGTATTATGTAATGATCATTAGATCAAGTGTTGTAATGAGACTAGATCATGTGATCCTTTTTATGTAATGACTACTATGGTGTTGTAATGAATGATGACTCTATCATATTGAACTGTTATGTCTCGCAAAAACAATCTTCCTGGGATTGCGATGTATGGCATAATAGGCATCTGGACTTAAAAATCCGGGTGTTGACAATTTGCCTCCAGATCTGGCAGGGTGGCGATCTGGAGGAGGAAGAAGGATTTGACGAAACCGTGCGCACAGATTGATAGATCTTCACACGGCGGTTCAGGCGGTGCTGGTGGCGTGGCTAGGGGCGGCCGGAGCTGGCCGGAGCGTGGCGGCGACGCTATCGCCACGCAGTCGACTGAGCGGTTAGTGTTAGGGTTAGAAGTGAGCGAGAGAGAGTGGAGTGGGCCGACACGGTCGACTCGGGCCGAGTTGGTCTGACTCGACCAGGTGGCCTAGCCAGTGGGACCCGCAGGGGTATTTTAGTCTTTTGACTTAGGGTTTGATTTAATTCAAATTTGAATTTAAATCTTATACTATAAAAATTGCAAATAAATCCAGAATAACTCCAAAAATTCAATAAAAATATGAATAATTCATAGAAAATATTCCTTAACCAAAATAAAATATGAAATGAAATAATTAATGAGGATTCAAATTTAAGAATTTTGAATATTAAATCCTTAATAGAAGATTCAAATTTGCAATATCCTTGAATATATAAAATCAAGGAAAATTCCAAATCACTTTACAATTTCCAAAATTCTATAATTCCAAAAATAAATATATTCTTTTATTATTAACCTTTTATTTAAGGTTAATATTTTCCAAAGGAAATTCTATTAATACTAAACCTTTTCTTTTATAAGAAAAACAATATAAAAGGATTATAAATTACTGCCTAAGGCATAAATATTAATACTAAACCTAATTCATCCAAATGTTAATAAGAACTCCGGGGAAAAGGGTTTCAACACAAAATAATGCACCCAAGCATGCATCATTTGGATTTTATAACATTTTCATTACCGGACAATGATGCTTCTTTATAGAACCCGAGGTCCAGGTTCCATCCAACGCATGGAACTGCACTATCTCGCAGTCACCAGGCAAGTTCACTCTTGCTCATGTCATCTTGATTATGTTCTATCAATTTACTCGCAAAGCTATATACTTATCACTCCTGGATTAAAAATGAAATGTTACTTTTCCAATTATGAATATGACTACGTAGCTGGCAATGGAATCATGGTATGTGTTGATGGTGGAGGTTCCATTGCAAGGGTTGTAATCATTTAGGACTAATCACCAATGTCGTCTAGTGATTCTAGCGCCGTACATTTCGCGTTAAGATCTATAATGGCTTTGGGAAGTCAGATGTATATTTTCCCTCTCGCATATCAATGGACTAGTGATAAGTGTTGCCTATATCGGTCTATCTATTTGGTAAAGGTGAGGACATGGGTCTAGAACGGTCTACCAATAGATACAGGAGAGGGCATGCTTATTAAAGGTCTATGAAGGATTGTAGGGGTTGTCCGGGTCGGTCTATCTATGGTGTATACGGCAGGGCATAAGAATTATTCGGAACGGTCTACCTTAATGGTATAGGTGAGAACAAATGCATGGGTCGGTCTACCTATAG
Source organism: Lolium rigidum (assembly GCF_022539505.1). Lineage (NCBI taxonomy): Eukaryota > Viridiplantae > Streptophyta > Magnoliopsida > Poales > Poaceae > Lolium > Lolium rigidum. The sequence goes on from NC_061514.1 coordinate 218,654,946, forward strand.
ATAAAGGGCAGGACGGACTTACAAAAGGGTGGGTCTGCGGGGTCGCGGAGAAGGAAGTGATTGGCTTGGTTCTTATGCCGGGCCTCACACCAAGGAAGTGTGGACGGGAAAGTACACTCATTTGGCAACAAGGATAAGTTCTCTTATGGGAACAGTAACACACCTTTGCAGAGTATATTAAATTGTGGCTTGTCACTCCCAGTTCCAGGAAGGGAACTACGAACACGGCAGGAAAAGAAGTGCGTGAAGTTCTGGTCAACCTGTGAAGACTGGCGGGCATAGTTTTCAATATAAAACAAACCTTTTGAAGAAATGTTTGCGAAACATGCATTGACCTAAGATTTTTTGATCAATGGTCGTAGCTAGAGCATCAAACACCTTTTATCTTTTAAACTTGTTGAGTACCTCTGTACTCACTTTCTTTCAACACCCTTGCTAGACTGTGACAATGAAGTGGAGGCCAACGACGGAGCACCGAAAGGGGACTACGAACTGGTCTACGAGGAACCTGATCTGTCCGGAGGAGTGGAAGGCGTGGACTACGGGATAGTCTACGGAGTTGACAAAAATGGGGCGGAGGAGTAGTGTTCTACCATAGTTATCTTAGAGCCGAGCAACGTAGTGGCATACTTAAATAAGTTGCTGAGCTCAGTTTGAACTTTATGTTGAGTTGTAAGAGTTCTGTATTATTATCATAGGTGTTCTCATCGGACGTGTGAGAATACCAACTTGTTAATACCATGTTTGTAATATAATCTGGAGTCTTATGACCTGCAATGTTTCTGTTGTACCACTCTGAGGGATGTGATATTTTTGAAGAAGTCCCTTCATGAAGATCATATCAATGACTCGTATACTACAACATGCACTGGTATGTTGGGTCACCGCATCGTCCGACCTCGCTGATACGTCTCCAACGTATCTATAATTTCTGATGTTCCATGCTTATATTATACCAATTGCTACATGTTTTATATACACTTTATATCATTTTTATGCATTTTCCAGGACTAACCTATTAACAAGATGCCGAAGTGACAGTTCCTGTTTTCTGCTATTTTTGGTTCCAGAAAATTACTTCTGCGAATATTCTCGGAATTGCGCGAAACAAAAGGCCACGTCCCTATTTTTCCAGAAGCTTCACGGAGTCCGAAGGAGAGACGAAGGGGGGCCACGAGCTGGCCACCTCATAGGGTGGCGCGTCCCCACCTTCTGCCGCGCCGCCAGGTGGGGTGGGCCCCTCGAGACTCCACCGACGCTGCCCCTTCGCCTATATATTGCCCCAGATGTGAAAACCCTAAAGAAGCCAGTCATATTCCACCAAGGGTTCCGCAGCGCCGCCGCCATCGACGACAAGTTTCGGGGGACAGAATCTCTGTTCCGGCACGCCGTCGGGACGGGGAATTGCCCCCGGAGTCATCTCCATCGACACCACCACCATCTTCATCGCCGCTGCTGACTCCCATGATGAGGAGGGAGTAGTTCTCCCCCGAGGCTGAGGGCTCTACCGGTAGCTATGTGGTTCATCTCTTTCTCCCATGGTGTGATCTTTATGTGATCATGAGCTTTGTAATCTAGTTGATTATGTAGATGTTACTCTTGTCTATTATGCACTCTAGAGGTTACTTTAATATGAACTCCGGAGTCACTCTCCACGGTGTGATGGTGACACTGTGTGCATCGTGTGTGATTCCTTTATGACGTTGTGGAGCTTGTTTACTCCGGCTTGAGGTGTGCTTTTGCAGCCCTACACAATGAATGGTGTTTGTTATCCAACAAGAGAGTGTTTGAGAGTAGCATTTATTTGTTCAATTATGTGATCATTGTTGAGAGTGTCCACTAGTGAAAGTATGATCCCTAGGCCTTGTTTCTAAGCATTGAAACACCGTTTCCAACAAGTTCTGCTACATGTTCACTTGCTGCCATTTTTATTTCAGATTGCAATTACTACCTATAATCATCCATATTACTTGTATTTCACTATCTCTTCGCCGAACTAGTGCACCTATACATCTGACAAGTGTATTAGGTGTGTTGGGGACACAAGAGACTTCTTGTATCTTAATTGCTGGGTTGCTTGAGAGGGATATCTTTGACCTCTACCTCCCTGAGTTCGATAAACCTTGGGTGATTCACTTAAGGGAAACTTGCTGGTTCTACGAACCTCTGCTCTTGGAGGCCCAACACTGTCTACAGGAATAGAAGCGTGTGTAGACATCACTCGCCGTTCACCACGCTCGAGGACTCAGCGCGCTACAGACGGCGCTACTTGTCGGCCGCCAACCTCGCCACCCGCCACGCTCGGGGACTCGGCGCGCTACAGATGGCGCTACTCGCCGGTCGCCCAACCTCGCCACTCGCCATGCTCGGGAACTCAGTGCGCTACAGACAATGCTACTCGCCGGCTTCCCGACCTCGCCACCCGCCACGCTCGGGGACTCGGCGCGCTCCCGGAAGCGCCACTCGGCGGTCGCCCGAGCTCGCCACTCGCCATGCTCGGGGACTCGGCGCGCTCCAGACAGCGCCACTCGCTGGTCGCCCGAGCTCAGGGACTCGGCGTGCCTCCGATAGCGCCACACGCCGAATGGCTCTCGTCAACTGGCTCTCATCGACTGGCTCTCGCCGGCTGGTTCACGCCGACTAGTTCACGCCGACTGGTTTACGCCGACTGGCTCGTCTCGACTGCCACCTGTTTCACGATTGATTCCTCTATTTCAGGAGCTCGCCGCCCATTCACCACAGTCCGTCGCCAAGACTCTCCGCGCCCTGACTCAAACCCGCCCCGAATCCACGACGCGCTCGGGGACTATTGATGGCGATACGCCCTAGGGGGCCCATCACCCAGCTCACTCGCCAGATGAATAGAGCCTAGGCCAGCTCCAGTCGGTGGGCGACTAGGCCAAACGCCCTAGCGACTCAAGCCCGGAGCGACTGGATCTGCAGAAGGCTCATGAAGGAAGCATAGTGGCCTAAACGGGCTTATACATGTAAATCTTAGGTGGCTGCATATATAAAGCCAATAGGGGTACCTCCTTGAGGACAGATTCCCACACATGATCTCTCATTAGATACAATCTCCCTCCTCCGCCTCCGGCGGCTACCACAAAGCAAGTTGCCTAATGCTAGCGACAGGTATGATCATAGTGATTTATAGCAGGACATAGCGATCCTCTACCGAGGGGACGTGAACCTGGGTACATCGTGTGCCAATCTAGTTCCCGGATTCTCCTACGCCGCCTTGATCTACACCTCTCATGTGCTACCCCGTAGCATCTGCCGTGGTTAAAACCTCGACAGCTGTCGAGGGTACTCCTCGGCAATGCCCTCTGTATGGCGCTTAGGGTAGATGGAATCCTGTAGGCTGACACGAGACATCGGTTACCAGACAAGCGGGGAGACCGATTTACCCAGGTTCGGGGCCCTCGATGAGGTAAAACCCTTACGTCCTGCCTGTCTGATCTTGATTATGAAAATATTGGGTTACAATGGGGTGCCAAAGGTTTCGGCTGTGATCTCGTCGAGAGATTAAGTTCTGTATGACCTAGTTCTAGACTTGTGGTGGCTAAGTTTACTAGGTTTGCGTGTGTGTCCCTCGGCAGCCCCTCTCCTAGCCCTTATATTGGGGGCCAGGTCTCGAGAGTACTGTCCGGGTACGACTAGGTTACATAGAACCCTAGATCTAAACTTCCCTTGTTTTCTTCGTCTTCTTGCCTTGTGCTTCAAGAATTCTTCTTAGGAACCGACGTAGAGGCCCACCTGACCTTCGAGTTCCTTCATGGGCCCCTGGCTGGGCCGCAAGAGGTAGCGCAACATTAGTTACCCGAAGGGTAATGCCCACATCAGTAGCCCTGAGTGACTGGCCGAAGATACTTCGAGCAGGGACTAAAGCATGTCTTCTGTCTCGATTGATAAATCTTGACCTCCTCGTAGGAGTAGCGCCTTATTTTATCGGGTGCGCGTTCAGTGCTCCCGATGGGAGTAGCCCCCGAGTCTAAGTACGGATGCTTGCAACCGTGCGTAGACTCAAGTTGTACTACTCGAATGTTTTTCTTCTCCCAAAGTTGTCTTCAAATTGTTATGGTCATCCGATATATTTTCTTTCATCGGGTCTTCATTTCTTTCAAGCAAGATTTAGTACGTAAGGGATACCGAGTAACGTGCCCGTTTTTTACCGGTTAACTGCCGATGGCAAAGCAATGATACCCTACACAGAATCAAGTCCCCGGGCATGATTCTGGACTGCGCAAAAATCTTCGAGTTCAGAACTTTTATCGGGGTGCACTCAGCACTCCCAATGGGAGTAGCCCCCGAGTCTGGGCGCGGATGCTTGCAACCGAGTGCAGACTCAGTCCGAACCACTTTAAATATTCCAATCTTTCTCCAGATACTTCTGATGCAATCTTTTCTGTAAATAGTCTTCGAGCCCAAATTTTATCGGGTGCGCGTTCAGCGCTCCCGATGGGAGTAGCACCCGAGTCTAGACACGAATGCTTGTATTCGTATGTAGACTAAAGCTTATCTACTCGATAGTTTTTGATTCCCTTCGGATGCTTCACGCGGAGTCGATACTTCTTGTGATGTCACTGATGACGTAGCCACTATTGTGACATGATTGACAGGACATGACCTGACGGGCCCACCCTACTTCTGCATGGTCAGTTAGGAAATGACCAGTGCTTGTGCATTGACCGAGGCGCCTCCTCGATTTCCGCGCGTAGTGGGAGTAATGGGCCACCGGTTTCATTTTCTTACTTGGATACGCGTACGATTGGATCCTCGTCCACTTCCCCACAATTGCTAGAGTTATGGCCACGATTCCCCAATAGTCCTTGCTATAAATAAAGAACCTTTCACCATTTTCACTTTTTACGCCACCATACTACTCGTCTTCCTCTTCAGTTTTCTCTCTCGCCATTGTTCCTGCTTCAAAGAAATCAAGCACCATGGGCAAGAAGAAAGGAACCGCTGAACCAGGTGCTTCCTCGGGCGCCGGCAAGGTCAGCCGCGATTGGTGTGCATCCATCATCTCCAATCGCGATGTGAACAAGCTGCGCACGCTCGGCTTTATTTCATCTGCCGATTCCGACATCCGCCTCCTAGGTTCATCCTCTCGTCCGAAGCCTCATAAAGGCTTTACTGTTATGTTCGTTGCTTTCTTGTTTCGTGGGCTCTCTCTTCCTACCCACGAATTCCTTCATTCCCTTCTTTTCTTCTACGGGATCCAGCTTTGGTAGCTGACCCCTAATTCCATTCTTCATCTTTCCATCTTCATCACTTTGTGTGAGGCCTTCCTTGGCATCGACCCCCATTGGGGCTTGTGGAGGAAGATCTTCTACGTCAAACGCCACAATGGCTACAACGGTCCTCCCGTTGTTGGCGGCGTCGGTTTTGTCGTTAGAAAAGAGGTTAATTACTTCGATATCTGGTCGACGCTCCAACCTCCCTCCGTTCGAAGATGTCTCCCTGGCTACGCCAAACAAATCCTGGCGAAATGCTCTGACTGCCGAAGAAAGTGCCACAGCCGACCACCTGTATGGAAAGGTCATGGACCTGAAGAATGCAGGAGGCTTGACAATGTGCGGTACCGAGGTAGTCTCAGTTTTTCTGAAACGTCGGGTGCAACCATTAATGTCTCAACCTCACCAGTTGTGGATGTATACTGGTGACGGCGATAAATGAAGGGTCAGCTCAGTCGACCTATCTGACGAAGAACTTCGCGACGAGGTGCGGCGCCTCACTCAACTCAGCCAGAAGGACAATATTGTCCTGACTTCGGCCCGCCCTCCTTTTGATTTTAAGCACCTTCCTGGTGAGGTAATTTCTTCTTGCATTTGCTTCAAAGATTATCTCTGATTTTTCATCCGAGTCTGATTTCCCCTTTTGTTTTATCGGTCGACAGGCCTTTACCGTTGCTCAGTGTTATCCTCCTACACCCGAAAGTGGGGTAGAACTAGAGGATGATGATGATTCAGAGGAGACAGAAGACGGGCAGCACGTTCTTGAGGACAGCGACGTCCAAAGTGACGAAGCCCCGGAGGATGATGCTCGTACAAAGGACATGAGACGCGGGAGGATTAATGAAGATTTGATGGAAACTGCTCAATCGAGTCCTAGCGGACAAGATGATGATGCCGATGAAACCGCGTCGCCTCCTCCCGCTGCAAAGAGTTCAACAGGCTTCTTTGCTGCCGAAGATGATCTAGACTTGTTAGTCTCCGCTTTTCTTTTGCAGCCGATTTCCTTCAACTCGTCTAACATATGCTCTTGTTTTAAAGCAGCTCTGACCATGAAATCCCTCTCGCAAAGAGGGCTAAATTAATTTCTGGAAGAACTGAATCAACAAAGGAGTCGAATCCTTCGACTGCCGATCCAATGCCACCTCCTAGGACGACTGTGGCCAAAGTCCCTGTGTCGAAGTTTAATCCTTCTGCCAGTGCCTCTGCCCCTCCAATCTCTCGTGATCATGTGAGTATACCTCTCGACATTATATCCTCTTTTAGCTTTCAAGCTGATGACTGATGTTTAGATGTTTATACGACCTGTCACAACCTTTTTACTTTCCTTTTTTCAGCCAATTTTCGCCACAGTTGACGCTATGGCAGATTTTGCTGATCAATTCACTCGTCTGGAATCTGAAAACGTCCAGCTTCGCAAAGCCATCAAGGTTTCGGCTGACCAGGTGTTGGAAGCTAACAAGCTTTCAGCCGAAGCTCAGATCGAGAATGCATTGCTAAAGGATGAGCTGAGGAAGCTGAAAAAGAGGATGAAAGACGAGCAAGAAGCCAAACACGAAGCTTCCATCATAGCCGATGAAAAAGAAGGCGCTCTTCGAGAATCCATCACGAACTTGCTAAGTAAGTTTCTTTTTACCCATTGTACTGAGTTCTTCCAGTATTATCTTCTGAGTTGCTTACCCACAACTTTCCTAGGTGCTGCCGATATGTCTATTGACCGCACACGCAAGCTTCGAGAGGACTCGATGTCTGATGCTCTTTCACTCGCCACTGACTCCAATATCCAAGTCCAAGGCATTCTGCAGAAAACTAAGGGGGCTCTGGCGAAGCTATTTTGATGATGTTCCCGAAGTTGAGCCAAAACAAGACCCTCGGCGAGATGGCGGACACTTTCTTCATCGAATCTTCTGAAGCCTTAGAGGTACTTAAGCGACGCTCCCGTCTGTTCGGGGCGGTTCTTACTTTCCAGCTGCTGATGGGGCACGGGTTAGGTTCCGATCTGGAAAAGTTGTCCAAGGCAGTGCTCGTAGATGCCAACAAATGCCTAGTCAACCTTGAACCTTTCAAACAGTCGGCAGTGGTATGCGCTAACCAACTCCTCAAGTTGGTTGATGAAGAGAAGACCAAAACTACGCCTAAGGCCGCACCAGATTCCTCATCGGCTCAACCTTGAAATGACTCCTGTTCCATTATTGTAATTAAACCTGATACAATTTAGTCTATATTTGTTTCATACTGGCTCTGTTGTCAGTACCAACAATCTTTTGGATGTAATATATGCGCTCCCGATGGGAGTTTTTTTTATTTATGCTTTCCTGAGCTGTGTGCTGCAGATTCCTCCAACTTCTTCTCGTGCTGATCCTTCTTTGAATTCTTCGGCTATCGATGAATCTGAACTTGTTCGTCATTTGCGTGATCAAATATCTCAATTGAACAAAGACATAAACAACCTTCATGCTATGGCAGCATTGGTGAAAAGGAAAAGCGAGATTGCTACTGCAATCGAGCAGCATGCTCTAGATCGCCTCTGTGCTGCTACTGAAAGTTTAAGCTATAAGTATCTGACCACCTTTTGATTTCCATCGACTTACTTGCTAAGTAATCTTCCGCTGACTTTCTTTTGCACTTAAACAGTCGTGGCTTTCGATGAATCAGAAGAGAACAGGCTAATCCCTGAAAAGATCGAAGCTATGACCGATATTTCTCACCCGAAACACGAATTGTGGTCCTATCGATCGAAAGCTGTAGCCATGGCTAAATTTGAGCATCGAGTGGAAAAGGTGCATTATTATTTTGACAAGTACCACACTTATCTCTCAATGGTATGGAAAACCATGTTTCCACTGGACGAAGCACCCGAAACTTTGTCTGCTTTGTTCACCCGATTTAAGAGTCCTGAAAGAATTTAGTTGCTGGTGCGGAAGGAATTTCTTGCTGGAGCTGAGCTTGCGCTTGCCTCGGTCTTAGCATGCCACCCGACCTTAGATTTGGAGGTCATAGCGAATGCCAATAGGAGATAAGACCAGTACTATTCCATAGCCAGACACCCTGCATATGCTATTATTTCTCGGATGGAATCAGGAATCAAAAGAGATTTGAAGGCTCAAGAAAATCAAGAAGCCTTGCCATGAAGTTATGTATATATGACCTTCCGTTGCAAGGAGTAATCATGTATGTACTTTGATGTGTTTGTTATACATCATTTGTTTTTGAACTTGTTAGCTCAATTGAAAAGTTTTTGTCGAGGGCGGCTGAGTGATCAAGTCCACCTGCACACTCGACGACTCCGTTGTATTTGCATTATTTGCAGAGTCGATTTGTAAGATTCGTAAGAGCGACACCCATCGAGTGAACGAGGGATTTAGGCGCTTTATGTATTTGGCTTCGTCATACGGTGCACCGGTATGAGCCTTTTTGTAAGTAATATTATTTCCATCGACTGCATCACTCGCGAATTATCTTGAGGCTTGGATGGTTTATTGCATATCGATAACCATAGCTCCCGATGGGAGTATTAATTAATTATCGATACTGTAAGTAGCCCTCGAGTGTTATCGAGTTTGGCTGTGTAACATGCATTGATAGCCGAAGCTCCCGATGGGAGTAGTTAGCCAACAAACGAAGACCCGAACAATCGTTCGAGTAATGAATTTAATAAAGACAGGAGCCCAATCAAGAATTTTATTCATAATATGTGACAGGCTAAGAAGCCTTCATATATGATAGATGAATCCTATGCGTAGAATGCCGCAAATGTGCAACGTTCCATGGATTGTCAACGTCCTTGCCTGAAGCATGATTCTTGAGACGGTAAGCTCCTCCTGGTATAACTTCAGTGACTATGAACGGTCCTTCCCATGGAGACTCAAGTTTCAGAGTTCTTTCTTGCTTCAGTCGTAATGTCACCAATGCTGAAGCTTCGGTTGCGAACTCTTCGACTGTGATAATTTCGAATTGCCTGTTGATATACGGTCGTCCTGGCTAAAGCAATGTCTCGAGATTCATCAAGAAGATCTACAGCGTCTTGTAATGCAATGTTGGAAGTTGTTTCTGTGTAGGCAGTCACCCGAGGAGCTTCAAATCGAACATCGGCTGGTAAAACTGCTTCGGCTCCGTACACGAGAAAAAACGGAGTATACTTGGTTGACCTGTTTGGTGTAGTCCGTAAGCTCCATAGGACAGATGGTAATTCTTCGACCCAAGCTCCAGCTGCACCTATCAGACGTTTTTTAATGTTGTCGCATATTAATCCATTTATCCTTTCGACTTGACCATTGGTTTGAGGATGTGCAACCGAGGCAAATTTTAGTTTGATATTACCATCATCGCAAAATTTGCGGAATTCCTTGGAGTCAAAATTACTTCCATTATCTGTAACGATGCTACAGGGCATACCAAAACGACAAGTTATTCCTTCAAAGAATTTAACAGCAGTTTTAGCTGTTTGGTCTCTGACTGGTACGGCTTCAATCCATTTGGTAAACTTGTCGACTGCGACTAATAGATATGTGTGCCCTCCTGGTGATGATCTCGGCAGTGGTCCAACTTGATCGAGTCCCCATTGTGCAAAAGGCCAAGCCAAAGGTATCGTCATTAGGTCCGTTGCAGGCGCGTGTGGTTTTGGTGCAAAACGTTGACAAGGGTCACACTTTTTTACCAAATCCCGGGCATTAGACGCGGCCGTTGGCCAGTAAAATCATGCTCTGAAAGCTTTGGCTACGAGGGCCCTGCTGCTTGCATGATGACCACAAGTTCCTTCGTGTATTTCTTGCAAAAGAGCTTTTCCATCGTCAATGGCGATACACCTTTGAAAGATACCAGAGATGCTGCGCTTGTAAAGTTCGTCATCAACTATAGTAAAGGCCTTAGATCGGCGTACAATACGCTTGGCTTCCGTTGGGTCATCTGGTAGTTTTTGCTCCATCAAGTATGCTAAAAAAGGCTCAGTCCAAAGAGGTTCAAGAAGAAAGACTTGCTCTGTAGTTTGTAGTGTAGGACCTTCAGCGTCCTCTTGGATTTCATCAGTCGACACTTCCGGAGGTGCCGACACTTTTTCTTTAATCGATCTTTGAGCAATAACTTCATAAAAGACTCCGTCTGGAATAGGGGAACATGTGGACCCTATATTTGCCAGAGCGTCGGCTTCCTCATTGTTGGCTCTCCCGATGTGTTTTAGCTCGCATCCTTCAAAGTTGGCTTCCATAGACTAGTATAGTTGACGGTAAGCAATCATGTTGTCACTGACTGCATCGCATAGATTCATCGACTATTGCACCACAAGATTTGAATCTCCATAAATTTCCAAGCGGGTTGCTCCGCATGCCTTAGCCATCCGCATCCCGTGCAGCAGTGCTTCGTATTCTGCTTCATTATTTGTCGGCAGCGAAAAGTTCATCCGCGGAATATATCTCATCTTGTCTCCCTGTGGTGAGATTAATATTACTCCTGCGCCTGTACTCCGTTTTGATCCGTCAAAGTACATTGTCCCTGTGGT